>NW_006263656.1:887182-900280 GCF_000469605.1 Apis dorsata | reverse complement strand
TATATATATATATAATATAATTTATCCGTATTAAAGAAAGTAATGGAGTTGTGTGATTCATTCTATATATTGTGCAATAAGCAATTATCTAAATCGAGATAAGAAAAGATTAAAAAAAAGTACACACGTAACGCGCATTTATTTTTTTACATAACATGCAATAATTACGAGCAATAAATATCTTGAAATAAACGGGCTATACGACCACGTTATATTACTTCAAATAATTAAAATATAACGTCAACTCTGTAATAAAGAAAATATTTAATAAATAACATTTAACAAATAAAAAATAAGAATACATTAAAAATTTTCTACCAATTTTATCAAAAATAAATATCTACGTTTGTCATTCGATCACTAACGTGTGAGAATCAAAAAGAAAAAAAATTCCCATTACCCTTCCTACAATTCATTCAATATACTTAAAATAGTACATCAATATTGGACTTTAATCTCGAATATCATTTTGTCAGCACGAAAAGTCCAGAATTAATCCAACGAGAAAAACTTTCGAAACTCCACTCACTTGGAATTCACAGCTCGTCATCGAAACCCATAGAGTCACGGGATGATGGTCATTCAGGCTAATATCTTGAAAGGGATTCAGTAACAATCCCTGGAAAAAGGATTATCTCGTCGATTAAACGGGGGAACAACCCCTTTAACGCTTTTAATCTCACTCTCATCCTGCTTTGACCGCCCAATTCTGACAGTTCCATTTTCCTATTGCTGTTTATACTTGAAGATTAAACGCGTTTTGGGAGGAAATGGCAGTGAAGAAGAAGAAGAAGAAAAAGAAGGAGGAGGAGGAGGTCTCGTTGGAAGAAGATCTCATTAAAATCGTAATTACAATTTCGCTAGGCGGTGCTGTTGCGATAATAAAGTGCTTAGGTATACTTGGGACGGAACACGCGCTTCCTCTACAGGGTGGGCCATAATTGCAAATAAGATTAGGGAGACGATGCCGCTCAAAATAGGACGAAAATTAATTTTATTATCCCTCAAGTTGGAAGCTTTCAGGGAAAAGTTTAAATATTAATTAAGTAGATCTGGTTTATCGAATTTCATATGTTATAATTAAAATTAATAATAAAATTTTATTGCTCGAGATATATCTTTTGTTTTTTTTTTTTTTTTGTTTTAGGAAAATATACGTCTGTATTTGATTAATTTTAAATATATTCATAATGGATACTGATATATTAAATTGATTGTGTCTTTTAGAAGAATCTTGATCTTGTAAATCAAGTTTCTGATAAATGAATTGATGATTAATTTCTTTGAAATCTTATTAGAGAATCAAGTTGCATTTATTTGTAGTATGGAAAATTGAAAATAATTGAGAAGAAATATTCAGGATGAATTTGGATCCAATTGTTAATTATTTAATTGTATTTATTGGTGCAATATAACATTCAATGTTCCAATTTTAATAATTGTTCATTGATATGTTGTAATTACATTTATGAAAATGTTAAGTAGATTTGCATTTATCAAAGTAATCCAGCATGAGAAAATCTCTCTTTACCGATTATCCAATTACAATCCTCCACAATTTCATTGAGAATTCATTGATAAATACAATTTTCTCAAAAATAAATCCTCCAATTTCATTATTCATCATTTTCGTCTCATTTCCTCCCCCAATAGAATCTTTCTAAGTCTATTTGCACCATGAATCATCCTGTATTTCCATCCTTTTCATTTAATTATCTTCTTCTCAGATTCTTCCTCCCTCTTCTCTCCTCTTCCTTTTTCCTTTCGAGTTCTCATGCTAATTTTTCTCGTGCTCGTTTCCAACCCCCCAAAGACTTAAAGATGGCTTTTGTCGAGCGGGATGACTCGATATTTTTAGTTAAACGATCGTGTTAGAGGACCTGTCCGTGGAAATGAATAAATTGCAATCTGCGTGAATATTAATGGTATTTGGCTTGATTTCGCGGAAGTGAAAAGCGGATCGGGAGGGTGGAGGGAGAGGATATGGAACGTGGGGTGAATAATAGTAATTTTGAATGACAGTGTTTCGGTTAACGAGCGTGTTTCTTATTTGAAGTGGAATTTTAGCATGGAAAGTGTCGAAGTGAAATTTCATCATCGTGGTAAAAAAATTCGTGGAATTTCATATTCTTTTAGATTCCTCTGACATGTTGAAAAATGGTTGGGTTTTATTAAATCGACGTGTGCAGTTATTCGAATATGATGAATATGAATTATGTAAATACGTTGTAATACGTTGGGAACCAGAAGTATTACTGGATTCTTCTCGTTTTATTATTTAAGGAATTTCAGGCTTGGATTGGAAGATTTGAAAGAAATTTGTTCAGTAAAAATATTGGATTAAAGCTTTTTTGAAAATTTGTTTTTTAAATCAATTTAACATTTCGATTTAACATTTTATTATTGAAAAATTCATCTTGCAATTATCATTAGTACCTTATAAAACGCAATCATTAATTCAATAATAATACATTTTACTTTTTATCGATTAGAGTCGTTTAAATTTTCATAAAGAAAATCGAAGAAATTTCACTTCGATGAAAAAGATATTCACGAACGTAAATAAGTGGAATCGAATCGAATCTTTTCGAGATAATTTCCAATTAAAATGTTTTTCCCTTTTGCGATGATAAATGTAGTTGGCAAGCGATGGAATACGAGCCACGTAGATCGTAAAATTACACCAGCCCTCTGCTAAAGCTACGAAAGGGAAAGGGGTGAGCAATTGTAAGAGAGCTTTCAATGATAACGTTTCTTGATGTTTAGTTTCTTTCCTTGAAAGAAGTTTCATCGGTAAAAATGGAATAATTTCATCACCACTTCTGCTATCGGCATTTAATTATGAAAATATAATTCATGATGGAAGGGTGTATGAGTCGTCGTTTGAATCAATATCAAATTACGACGACCTCTCTTTCCTTATTCAATAATTTATCTCTATTGGTAATTTATTTTTTTATGGAAATGGATAAATTTCTCGAGAAAATAAACGAATAAAACAATAAAATTTAAATTATAATCGGATTTAATTAACAATAATGATATTTAATTTAATTTAATTTGGAAAAATGAAATAATATAAAGTATGGATAACACCAATATTGAAATAATAGAAATATATTTTTTTCCACAAGTTAATAATTATTTCAACTGGTGAATTTAATCGAATAATCCATCCCTCAACTTTATTCAGGTTGGTGATTTCATTATTCAATGAGTTCATCCTACTTCCGTCAACTCTAAAGATGTTTCCGTGAAAAGACCGGTTAAAGATCGGTAGTGGTAGTAAGTATTGATCGTCCTCTTTTACGAACTACCAATTACCTGATTAACTTCTGATCCTTCCATTACAATTTCGAAAATTGGTGGTGGATTTACGAAAACAATGCAGCTTTCGTCCGACTGTTTGATAAATATTCACTGCCTCTGCTCTGGACGTCGCAGATATTAAAGTTGAATATAAAATCATGGATAAATTATTATATTTATGAATCATGAATTTTTGTACGTTAACTAAAAAATTATTAAAAATTTTATAGTAATATAGAAAAGACTACGAATGTAATAATTTTACTATTTTGAAATTTGATATGGAAAAAAAAAATTATAGTGAAATCTTTAAACTTTTAATTCTGTGTGAAAAACAAATAATTGATAATTCTCAACATTTATTAAATAAATATATCTGGAATAATATGTAATGTTAAAAAAAAATTGAAATAATTTTGGAGACTTTTTAAAAATTTTTAAAAAAATAAAATTCTTAATCTTCTTGAATGTAAAATCATTTTAATATTTATTTTTTGCAGGAATATAAAATTTTCTATATTCATAAGCGATCCTGAAATATAATATGCTGCTATATTTCCAACTTAATAATATTCGAGGATTGTTCCATAGAATTATTGGAATTTAATTAATAATTCGAATATATTAGATAGGATTATTCGCGCAAAAATATGAGCAGAGGGCAGAGAGGGTGACAAACATTTGGAGAGATCATTTTTCGTCGAGAAAAAGTGGAAGGAGTACTTTTATGATTATCAAATACATATAAATTTGAATAAAGTATTCCTATCTTTCCATTCTTGATTTTTTTAATTTCTATTTTTTACAAATTTAATTGTTGAAAAATTAACAATCTAAAGGGTCGCGATTTTCAGTTGGTTAAAAAAATTAATTGAAGAAATATAATATTAAATATCATTAGAAATATACTTTGGAAAATATAATTAAATGAAGTATAAAAATAATTGTGGATGTTTGTGCGAATAAAAATTTTTAATCATATAAGTGAAATTTTAAATATATTTAATAATACTTTACTTTGAATATTTTATTTCTTTTTGTATATCATATCGTATTCTGTAAAATTTTTATGCATTTAAAATTTTTTTCATGAATATATATAAACATCTGCAACATAGTTATCATAAAATTTAATTAAAAGAAGACCATATAGTGGAACGTCATACTGCTATCTACATTTTAATTTTTAATAATTTAAATACTCTTAAATACTGTACAGTTTCTCACGATGAATATTTTTCAAAGTGAAATTTAGAAGATTCCACGAAAAAGAAAAATTTGAATATATATACAGGAAGGAAAAACGAGTGTCACAGATTGTACGTTCATTTGAAAAATAAAATAAAAAGAAAAATATCAGGAAGTGAGCCTTTACTTTCTTTTCCTTCAATTTGATTAGTGAGAACGCGATGTTCTTAAGGGACTTAATCCCTTTATGATAACTTTTTAGAGAGGAAAATTGTTTTTTCTTTTGAAAGATGTTATTTAAAGATCATTTTTTAAGAAATATTTTCTTAATTTGATCTTTAATTAAGTAGAAAATTCACTACTTCACTTTACAAACTTGCAATAATATTATATTTATAGATATTTATCCAGATTCTATATATATATTTAAATTTAATAAGTATCTTCAAATACAATTTCTCATCTTTTATAACATAAACAAAAAAGGTAATAAATTTTTTTATTAATTTTTATATTTCAAACGATGTCGCCATTCACGATATAAATGATAAAGATGATAATATGAAAAAAATTTCATATTTCCTTTAGATGATGAATGAAAAATATTTCAAATAATAATTTTGGTATATGAAAGCTTCAATATCTCAATAAACAATTTTTTCTTATAACATAA
This sequence comes from Apis dorsata, assembly GCF_000469605.1. NCBI lineage: Eukaryota > Metazoa > Arthropoda > Insecta > Hymenoptera > Apidae > Apis > Apis dorsata. The sequence goes on along the minus strand of NW_006263656.1, from coordinate 895,110 downwards.
TTTTCATAAAAATAAATGCACATAATATTTCTCATAACTTTCTCTAATTTCATTCGCAAAAAAAGATTCCCAATAAAGATTTTCAATAAAATCCACGTCACTAATTGAACAGGAAGAACTAGAAAGTATTGACTCGTTTTTTAAACTTCTTCTTTATTTTTTCAATCATATTATCTCGAATGGTTTTTCGTGCATATCTCTACACCTATCTGTACACAGAATTCTGAGTTTTAGAATTTGGAAATCGCAATTTCTTAAGAAAATGGATCGGAGGATGGATCGATGTTGGGGAAAAAGGGAAGATAAGTGAATACCGAATAGAATAAGAGATCGTGAGGACACAGAGGGATGAACGAGTCGATCCTGTGGAAGCCAAAGAACGGGGTGAAAGTTTAATTTTCACGAGCAAGGCGAAAAGGACTAGTTTAACAAGATGAACGAGAAGAAGAAGAAGATAAGGAGAAAATAAGATCGAGGGAAAGGAAATGTAAACTAGCATTTTGTGGAAAAAATTTCAAGCTTAATCCATTTTAATTCTCATGTTGGTTAATTGAAATTGATGAAGTTAAACGTTTTAATAATTCTTTGATAATACATTAGCAAATGGATTTTTTTTAAGATTTTATGATAATGCAATTCTTAAAACTTAAAATATAAATTTATATACTTGAATTAAAGTATTTTGATGAAACAAATAAGCAACTGCAATATTGAACCATTATACTTATAGAATTTATATTCCCTCTTACCTTATATTTTTCAAAACTGAAATTAAGAATTTTTCAAAAAATGTAATCAAGCTGATTATTTTCTCCCCTGAATGATTTATTTATTTTTCTCTGATAAGAAAAATAAAAACATTGCTCAATAAATTAACAATTATTTAATAAACTTTCAAAATATTCCCTCTTAGCAATAATTCTCTTAATCTTAACAGTTTTGAACGATAATTGTGCTACAAGGATGTAGAATTAACTAATTACGAGTATATTACTGTTTCTTAAAGTTATGTGCTCAGATATCAGAGACAAGGATTTATATTCGGGATAGAATGGCGTTTGAATGGAAGTCGTACGGACGAGGCTTCATTAGAAGGTAATCGAGTTTCGTAATCGAGCTGAAATGGCGAAATTTAATTATCCATGAACAGGATCGTTTCAAGCCTAATGATTTCGAATCGACCAATCGATTTCATACATTTCCATGTGTGTGCACATGAAAGAACTTAGTGATTATCATAATTTGACTCGAATTAAAAATGGGACAGTTTTTTTTCTCTCTCCCCTCTTCATTTTCTTCTTCCTTCTTTTATTAGATTGCTCGATATCGCGTGTCACGTTACTTAAAATCGATAATCCAGGGAAATTGGTCGTGGAAATGTATCGTTTTATCAAATGAAACTTGCGATATGTTCTTCCTAGAATCATAACAATATCAATAAATATCAATAAAAAAAAATAAAAGTTGAAAAACTTTCAGAATTATTATTAGGGTATTAAAATAAACTGAGAAAATAAATTTTGAAATTTTCGAATATATTTTCTCTGAACAACATCGACAAAGGGAAAATTATTATATCCTCGATGAATGTATTAATTTTGTTATTTCCTATTATACATACACATACATGTTTCTAACTTTGAATATAATAATATACGGGACTTGTTAATTTTACATTAACAACATTATTAACGATCGTTCTATGTAGAGCTTTCGCCAGAAGGCCGGTAAAAACTCTAGGGAGCACTAGAAGCTTGTAGTAAGGACTTCGTAGGATAATAATTCTCTATATGAAATAATATACGATATTTTAAGAAAATATTTTATGACTTGCGTCTATAAAATAAAATAAAACACAAAATATGATGATGAAAATAAGATGTAATGATGCAATATTTTTTTATAATTTAAGAGACATTGAATTCAATTACTTAAAAAAAAAAAAAAAACTAGCAACGAGTGTACATATTTTAATCTCGACAAATGTAAATTAAGAATATTGGATACATTAGATTAAAATGGAGTTTATTCCTGTATTTCATTTTATTTTCTTACTTAACAGTTGGAGACGAATAGGGAATCTTGATCCTTCTCATTGATCGTACTTTTAGTCAACGTCCATAAAAGAAGAATAAGATGAAATTGGAAACATTTTAATCCGTGGATAAATTGAATCCGATTTATCTTGCGAGGAAATGAATTTGGCGCCGGAAGAAAAATTACGCGAGAAAAAAACGTAGAAAATCTATGCGTATATATATCTTGATTGAATCATAAAAATAAAAAAAAAATAAAAAAAAAGAAAAGAACAAAAATTCTGAAATAATATTATTAATAAAATATAAAATTTTACCTTATATTTAATAACTGAATAATATTATACCATCAATTAAAATATTATAAAGTAAATATAAAACACGATTATCCATTATTTCCTATTTTCACCATCGATCGAGCATATATCCCGAATCATGTATTTCCAGATACACGTATGTTGGACTCAAAGGACGTCCAATTCCATTCGCGATAAAAGAACCTTCACGTCGCACAGAAGAGGATTCTCCCTCCTCAATTAGCCTCTGTATTCCCTCTTGCGATGATCGATCACGCCAGCACGACGTTTCGACTGTCGCAAAATCTCTTTTCAAATCTCCTTCCGGGTAAAATACATTCGAGGCACGCGTATTCATCATGTAAGTACGTACGACACGACCTCTTTGATCTCATCTCTACCGTGAAATGGTACCCACTTTGAGCACGCAATGCTATCATTGTTATCAATGCCGTCTTTGAATATTCGTCGCACGCTGCCTCCACAAACACTCGAAAGTTATTAGGGTCGCGAGCGTGGCTTGTTTTAAAATTAAAAATTATAAAGCATTGTCAACTGTTCCCAATTTTTTTTCTTTTTTTTAACGAACATTTCTCTTCTATATTCGTTAGAAGTGTGAATGAATTGGATGTAATGTTGGTAATTTTATAATATTAAAATAATTTATCAAGAAGCTTTAGCTAATGCGTTGGGTATTAATCACAATTGGATCCTACGCTGGTTTCTCGCGAGATGGAGAAAGGAACACAAGTTTCTAATCTTGGATGCTGAGGTAGTGTGACGTATTTCGAATATATATATATTCCTGAAAAGCATTAATTCCATCTTTGTGTTGCGTAAATTGCATTACTCGTGAGTAATTGCTTAAATTTTTTTTATTAAATAATATCTTATTTATTTTTCGCGTTAAATTTATATTTATTTTTCATATAAAAATTTTAATTTATATAATCTTAATCTTCTGTAATGTTATTCGCGTTATTTTATATGTTCTACTAGATTTTAAATTAAGCCAAAAAGGATTACTCTTAAGTTAGATTAAATTAGATTGAATTAAATTGAATTGAATTGAAATTAAACTGATTAAAATTCATATTACTGTAAACAAGTAAAGATCTGATATTTGAAAAATGTTAAATAATTAAAAGAAATGTCGAATATCATTTATATTATCTTCAAATATTTATCATATAAAAGAAATTATATGAATTGAATTTCACGTTGATAAATTAATTAATAAACGAGATAATAATTTGAAATAGTAAATAATAAAGAACATTCTACAAAGAATATTATAAATATTAAATTAAATCGAAGTAGGATACACAATACTCAATATATTATATTGATACATATGATAAATGAAGGAATTATTTGAATAATAATATTTATAATAATGTTTCTACTTTTTAAAATAACAATAACTTGTTATTATAATATTATTCGTGAATTTTTTCCTTTTAGTCGCCTCTTACGACAGGCAGGAAATACCGTGGGCCTATTCTACCCCCGAACCCACAGAGGGTTTCTTATTTATTAACTAACAATACTGATTGTTGTACTTTTGATATTACTTCTGGAATCTATATAATTCTATTTGTAAAATACAAAATTCAAGCGCACAATTATTCGTTTCTTAACCAATCCTTTAAATTAAATAATATAATTGCAAGATATTAAAATAAATGGATATTACGTAAAATACGTAATTCAATTATTGAAATATCCTATCCTAAAGGCATCAAAATAAATGAATATCTCACGTTCAATTATTTTCATAATTACCAATCACTCGATCTTTAAATACAAAATTCACGTATATCCTTGAATAAATTCATCCGTTTCCTAATCAGAAAATCATTTATCATTGAATAAATATTGTTCCATTAAATTATACTGTCAAAATTGAATCAATATAATCCCCGTATAAGATATGAGTTCGATAAATCATCCTTGCACAATTGTAAATAGAAAGTGAATACCGAAACTGAAATCTCTAAGATCCACGAGATCTCGAAATCGTTATAGATGGGTTCCTTTTTGGAAAATCGAGATTACCGCAGGATCAAATAGGGAACTCGATAATTCCTTGTCCCGGCGCGATCAAAGGCTTAAGCTAACAATTGCTTTACAGCAAGACAGTCTCTGGACTCTGATGGCGCACACATCTAAGGGATGTAGGGGATGTTTGCATTATCAGACCTCTATACGTTCGTGTCTCTGTATATAACTAAAATTAATCATTAGATTCATTACCAAGGCCTGTCATTCAATCAATTTTCATTTACTTATTAATTTTTCTACAGATATTTACTTTCGATTTTTTTCCATCGAATTTTTTCGAAGGTAAATAAAATAAAATTAAATCATTGTACAAAATTTTAAATATTAATTCTTTTGAAATTTTTCTTTACATTATAAATTATATCTGTAATAAGAAAAGTGACATAAATCAAATAAAATTTTCATCATATTTATGTAGTATTATTAACTCGAATTTTTTTATAATAAAAAATAACTCTTTCTTATTCTATTTAATCGTTGAATGATGATATCTAATCAAATGAAATTTTTAATTATATTTTCATCGACTCCTCGACTCCTTGATTATTATTGACAGCGTAAATTGAAATTTTTAACAGCTGAGTATTCGTGGTACAACGAAAATTTTTCATTATCCGCTTAATGATGTTGAACTTTTTCACTTAACATTATTGTTTTTACTCACGAGAGAGAAATTTTTCATTTTTAATGGTCCGTAAGCGTCGTCAAATTGTTCGAAACATTTTGCGCGAAACATTTAGAACGTTAAAAAATAACGACAATATCAATTTCATCAGATTTAAATTTCATTTTCATTGTATATTCTCCTTTAATAAATTTCTATAACTTGTTTCGATTTATTCTTGGAAAATGTAATAATCCTCTGTGCAAATTCCAGAGTTCTGTAACTGAATGTAATATAACTTAAACTGTGAACGCGATTCATCGTTCTTAATTAGCATTGATGTCTTTTCTCAGAAAATTATTTGATGAAAAGAAGGCATATAACATGACATTTATTTGTGGAAAATTCTTGAAACAGGAATTCAAAGTATTCCACTTATTCGCGATGAAAAGGAATTGCAATTTATATTCACGTGTGTTCAATATCATCTGTTTATTTCGTTTTTCCAATTGCCGTAGTAATGACAACAAATCTGTTGAAATGAAAAAAAAAAATCTGTATTTAATATTTTCTTCATCGTGTTCATCAAACTGCTGTCGATAGTAATTAATTATAGACGGATGTGATATATTTGAAATGACGTTGCGTGAAATATTATTTTAAAAAGTATATTTTATAATTTTTAACCGATATTTTCAACAGAATTTTCAAAAGAATTTAATAAAAGCTCTATTATTTTATAGTTATTTAAAATAATTATCAGAAAAATAATAATAAATAAATTTAACGGTCTGATTTGTATTTGCATTTTTTTATGTGCAGAATATTACAACTGCTGTTTTTGATTATTATCTTTTCCCAATTTTGAAAAATAAAATAGCAAATCATTCATTGTTTCAAATATTAAAGTCATTTCTTATTTCAATTTTAAATAAATTACTTACTTGAATTTGAATACTCATATTTGTAGTTATATAAATATCGTTAATTGCAATTCTAACTTCTCCAATTTAACTTTCGCGCGATTTTCGAACAGTAATTTATGTCAATTTTCGTTTTCGAATAAATGGAAATAAAGAAGTTTTATTTGAATGGTAAATAACGCGAATTTGATTCAATTTATTTTCTAGGAAATATCATGTTTGAATCTGACGATTGGATCTCGTGTAGAATTGTTTAAAAGGGTATTAGAGTGCATCGTATATCTGATCTGTTTAATATGATCGGTGGAATCGGTGGAATTTTGTATTTCAGAGAAAGTGGAATGTACCGATGAATGGACTTGAAATATGAATAAAGATTCGTGGAAGTGGATCGAAGAACATGGAAGGAGAATCTTAAAGTTGATGGATCTGTAAGATAGAAAATTCGAATAATTCGAAGTCGAATTGAATTTTTCAATTGATGCATAAAATTTATTTTAAAATAAACAATTTTTATTTTAATCTAGTTAATCAGGAATTAGGAATTAATTAGGAAATCAAGTTTTTGTTTTTTAATACAAAGAATTTCATACTTTAATATATAGTTTACAAAGAAAAATTTAAATATAAATAAATAAAACTTTTTATAATGTAAAATATTCATATTCAAGATTTTAAAAACACTCGTTTTGAAATATATAAAATTCTCTTAATTTACGTTGCTTTGAGCAAACATTTCCTTGGGCCATTTGCTTTGGATAGTTTTGTTATGTCCAGGTGGAATAATGAACACATATGTTGTAATGGTGGAAGGTATACCTGAAAGGATAAAGTTCTGTTGACTTTGAATCTCAAAAGTTTTTGGAGATGAAGGGTTTAAGCTGATATTATGGAACTGGCAACTTGTGAAGTTGTATTGTCAAGGATTAGGATGACCTAATGTACTGGACAGAGTTTCAAATTTATGCACATTGACCATCACGAGAGTATACATTAATACGAAATTTGCAACAATGTGTTTTCGTGCATTTGCGTTATCTACTGCCAAAACTATAATTCAAAGTTAACGAGCTCTTTAATCTCTTGTTTACCAGTAGAAAGTACAATTACGAGGTTTCAACGAAAGTTTTGTAATAGTATAATTAGAATTCAACAATTAGAATTATTGTAAATTGGATAATTCTCTCATAAAAGACGTAAACTTCTTGAAAACAGTCATTCAGTAACAATAGTTCGTTTCTTTTTATTTTATATTTTTATATAAAAAAAGAATGTAATTATATTGATTGTAAATGTAAATTAGATAATATTGGACAACATAGAATAATATTAAACTTAACTTTTTTATTTCAAATTTTTTATTTTAATTTTTATTTTATTATACTTTAGAATCTGTTTTAATTTATTTAATTTTTATTTTAAATTGACTTCAATAACTCATTTTTATTATATTTTTAATCAGAGGACTGTAATATTATATATAATAAGATTTTAATATTATAAAAATTCAAAATTGTTAAATATATTATGTATGTACAGTATTTTAATTTCCGCGCGGTTTCGAATAAATGAGTTGAGCATCTTGAGCCAATCAGAAGCCCGCTAAGGCCCATAGGTGAATTAGCTAATGCGCATTCGGTTATGCGTCATTCTAGTCTGTTGACAGTGGTAGTGTCGTCGACAGAAATTTCTGACTGCGCAGAATTTTTACGGGTACGTATTATATTATAATTTATAAACTATTAATAATATTATTTAATTAATTTTATGTTTATTTAATTAATTAATAAATATTATATAAAAATTGTATAATTTCGTGAACTTTATTCGTTCAATCCGACTTGTAGATTATCGAAATTCTTTGACTTAGTTAGAATAATTTTNATTTAATTAAATATTAAATATTATATAAAAATTGTATAATTTCGTGAACTTTTTTCGTTCAATCCGACTTATATATTTATTACTATATCTTTTATCCCTATAATATAATTCTCTATAATAT
>NW_006263656.1:886488-886995 GCF_000469605.1 Apis dorsata | reverse complement strand
TATTATTTAATTAATATTATATTTATTTAATTAATTATTAAATATTATATAAAAATTGTATAATTTCGTGAACTTTTTTCGTTTTATCCGATTTGTAGGTTATCGAAATTCTTTGACTTAGTTAGAATAGTTCTTGAATAATTTAGATATTTTAGTTTAGAAATCTCGAAGTCTCGTAAATAAATAGAAGCATTATATTTATTCGATTAATAATTTCGAGAATATAAATTTGATTAGTAAAAATAATTAAGAAAAATCGATAATATCGATACTCGAAAATTTGAGAGGTTAATTTGCAATTAATAGATTTCTTTAGTATTCATCTATATATATATATATATATATATATATTACTATATCTTTTATCTTTATAATATAATTCTCTAATATTAATGCGCATTTGCTTATGCATTATTCTAGTCTGTTGAAAATGGTGGTGTCGTTGATAGAAATTTCTAACTGCGCAGAATTTTTACGGGTACGTATTATATTATAATTTATAAACTG
>NW_006263656.1:873711-885928 GCF_000469605.1 Apis dorsata | reverse complement strand
TTAGTAAAAATAATTAAGAAAAATCGATAATATCGATACTCGAAAATTTGAGAGGTTAATTTGCAATTAATAGATTTCTTTAGTATTCATCTATATATATATATTACTGTATCTTNTTATCTTTATAATATAATTCTCTAATATTAATGCGCATTTGCTTATGCATTATTCTAGTCTGTGAAAATGGTGTCGTCGATAGAAATTTCTAACTGCGCAGAATTTTTACGGGTACGTATTATATTATAATTTATAAACTATTAATAGTATTATTTAATTAATATTATGTTTATTTAATTAAATATTAAATATTATATAAAAATTGTATAATTTCGTGAACTTTTTTCGTTCAATTCGACTTATATATTTATTACTATATTTATTACTATATCTTTTATCCCTATAATATAATTCTCTATAATATTAATGCGCATTTGATTATGCGTCATTCTAGTCTGTTGAAAATGGTGGTGTGTCGTCGATAGAAATTTCTAACTGCGCAGAATTTTTATGAGTACGTATTATATTATAATTTATAAACTATTAATAATATTATTTAATTAATATTATGTTTATTTAATTAATTAATAGGTATTATATAAAAATTGTATAATTTCGTGAACTTTTTTCGTTCTATCCGATTTGTAGGTTATCGAAATTCTTTGACTTAGTTAGAATAGTTCTTGAATAATTTAGATATTTTAGTTTAGAAATCTCGAAGTTTCGTAAATAAATAGAAGCATTATATTTATTCGATTAATAATTTCGAGAATGTAAATTTGATTAGTAGAAATAATTGAGAGATCGATAATATCGATATTCGAGAATTTGAGAGGTTAATTTGCAATTAATAAAATAATTTTCTTTAGTATTCAACTATATATATATTATTATATCTTTTATCTGTATAATATTCAAATTGATTCTTCAAAAAATAAAATTTTTCGTTGAATACAATTTGATCATGCATTTAAATTTTTGCATGAATAGCGTATCCATGAATTCACAGAAGTTTTTAAGAAAATCGACCGAGAAAGCTGTCTTCTTCAGGATGCAAACAACAAGTCTATCCGGATGCCAATTTTGGCAACAATTTACGAAAACAAATTGCATGCTGAATTTTATTATATTCACGAAGAATGAATTGTTCTCAAATTCACTAATAAACTCCGAAAATAAGGTAAAAATTTTCGATTTCAATTTTACTAAAAAAAAAAAAAAAATTAAGTACATGCAACATTGATCAAGCTGATAAAATTTTGATTAATGCAATGAAAATTATAGTTGTAAAATAAAAATTTAGTTAAATCATATGAAATATGGGATTGGGAATTGGAGGTTAAGTTATTAATGTAGGTTTTGTTGAAATTTCAATAATTTATGATTATTATTTTCAGAAGATTGATAAAATTTAAGAAAATTTTCTTTATTACTAATTAATATTCAAACATTGTAATATTTTTGAATTTATTATTTTATATAGAAAATAAATTTAAATATTATTTAAATATTGTGTTATTTATGTTTTTATTGATGTGGAAATATTATTTTTTCTATATAATAATTTTTTGTTTGAAACTTATATAAATGAATATCATTACTATGAGTTTCTATTTTTATTCAAATTTAAAATTATATTTAAATAATAAAAAGATTCATAACAAAAATGATTATTGTTAACGTTTGGTTTCTTTCATGAAAAAAAATACTTTATATCAATTTTTGTTCCATTTTAAAACTGTTTCTAAGATATTTATTTTACATTGTTAGATTAATATAAAAATATTAATTATAATATATATAAATATATAGATTAGAATATAATCTATATAAATATATAGATTAATATGAACTTATATAAATATAAAACAAATATACAGTTATTATAAATTTTTTAATTATTATAAATATTATATAATTATTAATATATTATATAAATTACAAAAGGATATTTAATTAATGAGATAAAGATATTTAATGAATAATAAAATTACATTTGACAATTGAAACTGAACAAAAACTTTTTGTTATGAATTTTTCATATTATAATGTTTGAATATTAATATAAATATATTCATGAGTTCAATCAACTTTTTACATGGTAGATTACATAGTAAATGTGTTAAATAACACGAAGTTTGCTTCATTCAAAAAAGGATAATGCTTTTCACTAACGACGACAACAATTTTGTTATGCTCCATACTATGGACGTTATAAAACATAGATTGTATGCTTTCACGCAAAAGTGTCGGGCAGTTTAAAACACGTGTTACGGGTTACGATAAAATTTAGAAACTTATTGCAGCGATAAATTCTCTTGTCATAAATAAAAAAAACAATCTTTGCACTGCGAAACAATTAAAACATTTTTATGTGGAATGTAACAGAAATATCAATTTTTTTCTTTTTTCTCTTTCAATAATTTCTTCTGTTATTTCACATTTTTTTCTCAAGATAAAACTGAAGTTTTCACGTATGTCATTATATATGTAACATATCTTTGGAATATTTATAAATGAAATTATGAATCTTTTATATCTTTGGCTTTTTCTTTTACGTTTAATTTCACAAGAATTCATTTTATAAAAAGTTTTACCTTGTATCATACGTGAGAGCTTTGCTTCGTTTTAATCTTGGCAAGGAAAAATTCGAGCAAACTTCGATATCCATTTATCATCTTCTGTGAAGCAGTTATAAACTGTTCGACACAGTTCGACGTAGTATTTCAATGTTACATTACTTTTGCTTTTGAAGGGATAAATGCATCGTTATAAGTATTAATCTCTATATGTAACTTTTTCGATACTTTACACTGAATTCTTTTTTTTTTTTAAATTCCAAATGGATTTTAATAAATATAAATAGAATTGGATTTTGAATAATGTAAATTTCACATCAGAATTCTGAAAGAATTATTGTTATTACCATTTCTATTATAATAGCACATTAAAAATACGAGAATTGCATTTCTTATATTTCAAAATGAAAGCACGTATGGAATCATTTCATATAGAGAAATGTACATTATTCTAAATCTTTTAACGAAAGTTGTTGGCAACTATTATCAAGGGAATCATAATCATCCAAATTTCCTCTTTTTCTTCTTTATTTTCCTTCTTTTTCTCCCCTTTTATGTATATCTATTTATAAATATGTGGACAATTCCTCAACTCTTTAAGAATTATATCATTTTATATAAATTTTGTATACAATTGAAACTAGTTAACCAAGCATTTAAAAAATTCTCACTTGGTGTTAGAATGAAAATACAATTTAGTAAAAAAAAAAATCATTTCATAAAAATTTAAATCGTATATCAGTCGTTCATTAAAAGGATTCATTAAACTGTCCACTATATTAATGAATAGAAAATGTAATCATTGAAATCGATTTAATTTAACGGAGAAAAAGGGAAGAAGAAGAAGAAAAAAGAAAAAAAAAATAGTTAGATGACAGTTAATTTCACGCAATCCTGGAGATTTCATGAGAGTAGAAATAGGAGATTTAAGGGTTGATAATAACGGTTAGCTTTAAAGAGAGGAGAATATAGATTAAGGTGGTGGGTAAGGTGGTGGGTAAGGTGGTGGATATAAATGGCTATAAATCACTGTTCGCTGCAAATATGGGATGAATTTATGATATTCGATTACATTTACCCTTTAGCGGAAGAGATGGAAATCTTGAAGGAAACCTGGAATTTCTTCGTTGAGAATATTACCTCTCAAACATTAATAATCCATGCCACGCCGAATCTATCAGGGTTCCTTGATGATTAATCTAGTGATTAATTCAACGATTAATCCTAGGCGATTAAGCAATAAGATTGGATTGATTAAATTAATATTTTGATTTTAGAATTATTAATAATTATTATTTTCTACCTTTTTTGATCCTTTAAGATATTATCTTTCCTCATTTTTAATTTTCATCCATATTTTGTCATTGTTCATTATGAATATTAGATAATGGCGAAATATTTATTTATTATTAATTTTGCAATGAAAAATTCGATTTGTGAAAAGAGGAAGATAGTTATAGTGAACTGAGATAATTATTTCTATGTATATTAGCTTTCATTATAATTTTCCTTCACCATATATAAAAAATTGAATCGTTACCTTCCCTTTTCTATTTTCGAATTTATAACATTTCTCTTTATTAAATTTTTCATCTTTTTATAGACAACATCAAAGGTATTACAGACAAGGCTGAAAGGCAGACTATTTTTAATATTTGTAAATAAACATTAAGTCGAATAGAAAGAAGTTTTCTTGTTTGAAAATTTTTCTATACTTTTCGAAAAAATTTCTTCTTTCGTTAAGATGTTTCGAAATTTATAAGCAATTAAATTGAACGGACGAAAGATCAGAACGGGCAGAATGTGACAAGGGACAAGAAAGATCGCAAGCGGAAAGATGATAAAAGGTTGGACTCTTATCGAGAAAATGTTACAAGCAGTAAAGTTTCCATCTGAATCGAACAAGCTTCGTCCAATAGCCACTCGATAAAAATGTAAGGAAACTCTGGTGCATTATTTCAAGTAACTTTATCTAAAATGGAGATTCCGTTCAGAAACGTTTAATTAAAAATATTTTCATTCATTGAAATAGTTTTTTTTTTTTTCGAAACTTAATTAATGTTTCAAAGCCGTCTTTAAACTTTTTTGCAGAAAAATTTGAAGTCACATTTTTTTGACGATTATTTATTCAATTCAATTTTTTCCTCTCTTTCTTCAAAATTTAACGTTTTTAAAATATACTCAGATGTTACATGTCGCATACTTTTAAGGAAGAAAATACTTCTACCATATTTCCATTGTATCCTTCAATCGATATTCAGTAAAGCCATGTACTTATACGTCTTGAACATCAGCTTTTGAGACGTGAGACAAGGTTTTAGGATTAAAGAAAGCGGCTAAGAAGCTGCATTTATCTACTTTTAAATCCTTCTAAATGTACTTCCAGCCTGCCTTTCCTTTTCCTCGAGAAGAATATCGATTCTCTATCCCCTAAAAATCTTTTTTTAATTTCGAGTATCGTCGAGCGTTTTAAACGGAAGATGGATGAAAAAAAATTGAAATAAATTATTCAAACAAAAAATAAAAATAAATCGCAAAATGTTTCGCGCGTTTTATATAAAAAATAATAATGATAAATTAAAAAAAAATATAGAGAGATCGGTGCGAGTAGTCAGACTTCGTAGAAATAGATCGCGTTTTAATTAAAAAGTTGTTTTCCTTTTTGCACACGTTATAAACACGTTTCAAATTACAGCGGAATTTCCAACGAAATGAAATCACCTCAAAAGTTAACGAAGTTAACTTTAATGCTTTTATTCCGGTGTATGGTTTTAATCGAACATGGAAACGTTTGATTGTGCATATTTCCATTTGGTTGCACATTCTGTCAAATGTCTGTTAAATAATTAGCTCGTCCAAACTGAGGCATATTGTAAACGCGTTCGTTTTAATTATTTTGGGAAAGTAATTAATGAATAATAATAACAAATTTAAACGAAAACATAAGAAACGTAATTTGTTGTAAAACATATTTTCAGATTTGAAATATATTTTCAGATTTGAAATATATTTTCAGATTTGAAATATATATTTTCAGAATGAAATTAAATTGAATGAAACGCGAAATTTGATATTTAGGAAATAGAAATAGGAATAGAAATGATTTTTTTTAAACTTTCTTCATTTTAATCTTTGATGAATTATCGAAGCTGTTGAATTATTCATAGTATAATAACTCAAAAGAAATACTTGAGGTAGTACAATCGTTGATTATTAAATTTTTTCAACATTTTATTTTGCAATGTATAGAATGAAACAAAATTTTTTTAAGAAATTGGAAATCGTTTTCAAGATTTTTATAAAATTAAAAAAAGAAAAATAAAATCGCAACGATTCGATGTAATTCATTTTGAGAATAATTATATCTTAAAATTATTGTATTATTTTATTCGAAACAAAAATATTATAAAATGTTTAGAAGAAACCAAAATAATTTGGGGAGGGAGGAAAAAAATGAGCGTGCAATTCAATTACTTAAAGTTTTACTCAATTCGCTCGAGTTTTAGTAATTTAGTTAAGCAGGGGAGCTTGGTGGTTACTTTGAGTAGTTGAATTTAATCTATGCTCCCTCATACGATCGATGCTTATAAAGGGTAGAAACGGAGACCATAGAATTTCCATAGAAACAGTGAAATAATTCGTGAAAGAAAATTATTTTTTTAGTATTTATCTGAATGAGTGTATTTTAGGATGCATGCTCGATGCAGCATAACATTCCTGAACGCGTGAAAATTCTCCTGTTTCACGATTATTTTTCCACTTGTATTGGGGATAAACTGGATCGTTGTTAAAAATATTTAAAATTTTCCAATTCTCATCCAATTCTCTCTTCTAATTTCAATTTAATTTTGCAATTAAAAAATGATGTTGGATCTGAAATATAAATATTAAATTAATATTAAATATTAAATAGTAAAGAAATGGATTTATAATTTTTTGAATGGAAACAATGTTTTTTTTTTTATTTTATTTTGGAATTAGCTGAAATTGAATTTTAAATTGCGATAATTTTTTTTCAATAAAAAATTATTTTATCTTTTTGAAATTGGATGAGAAGATATTTATCAATTTAATTTATCACAAGATCTATGGGCTATAGTTTGCGAAAAATTCGAAGATCCTGTTTTTTAATGCGCTTATAGTGATCCCTTTTATTGCATACCAGATAGTTTCTTGAGTATCACGGTCAGATTAGGATTAAATAATGATAGGCGAAGAACGCGAGCAGTTTCTTCTCGAAATGACAGTCAGAAGTTTGTCAGCCAGTAATGAAAATTCCGTGAATCGTTGGATGCTTCTTCCTTTTGAATCTTGACATCTAGTCGATGAAATTCTAGAGAATATTCTTTCTATTCTTTGATAAGAGAAAAATTGTGTTAAACTGATGAATCTGAGAGGAATTAAATTCAATTTTTATTAAAAATTTCGAATTCTGAATGAGTTTTTAATAATTTTAATAATTTCTCATGTGTATTGTGTCTTCTCAAATATAAATTTGATATCAGGTTATTCCATAAACAATGTTTCAAAACCAATAATAAATTAAATTACATTGTTTAATAAATAAATATTGTTTTTGATATATAATCATAATTAAAGAGAATTTCTTTTTCTTTATTAAAAATTACATATTATTTATTTTTCACTATAAATTTGATTCTGTTTTCTTTCACTTTTGAAACAATATCGTTTATGAGATGACCTAACATTTATGATACCATTTTTGTAAGTTGAATGAAGAAAAAAAAGATCTAATAACTTCTCAGAGGATTTAGATATTTTAATCGCAGAAATTCGTCTGCTTGGAAATATTCTCGTGTCGTTTCCAGTTTCTCTTTTAATTCCACTCGACTATTCGTCGAGAATGAATATTTACACGCGCGCCATCGCATCTTTCATAAATTACCATGTCTCTGGATGAATGCAGGTTTCCTTCAACCGAGAATTCATTGCTCGTATAACTTCGAACGTGTGCGTTTCTTAGCCATGCTGAACGATTGAATTTCACATACCTTGAAAATAAAAGGATAAAATAAGAAAATGTTTCACATCGATTTATTCATCGACAGGTTAGAAATAGAATAGAAAGAAAATATTCGAAAATACAGAATATATAGAATACAAACATAACGCGCAATAATTTACCAAATAGGTTGATAAATGATTTTAATAAATATTAATAAATATATTTCATTTAATAATCAAACGATTGGAAGGTGTTTGTTAGTTTTAATTCGTTCTAATTAAATTCTCAAAAAATTATAAATATTCAAACACGCTAAATCTTATTATCCTAAATTTCATCCAGCATTGTAAAACTTTGCAAGATTTTTTCTCGCCTCAAAACAGTGCTCTTCATCGAAGATGTTTGAATTTCGACAATGAAATCAGCGTCGAACAACAATTATTATTTCCATCTTTTTTACTCGAGAAACATTAGAAAATTGTAAATATTTTTAGGCAAGGTTCACACTGATGTTTAATTCATTCTTCATGTTTCACGAGGTTGACGTCTCGTGAGACTGCAAGTTTTAATTAAGACGGAGAACTTGGGTTGCAACATTAAAAGCAAGCGTAGATAATGTTGCTCGCATCATTAACGTTCTCTTTCAATTATCGTGCCCTTGCGTTACACTAAACCTTTCAATTTATTTTGAATAATTTCCGTGAATTGCAGTCAGATTCCTTTGCTTGTGCAATTTCTCGAAGGATCGATGATTTTTCGTCTGAATATTAACGAATCCGGATCGATCGATTTTTGTAAATAATTTTTATAATTACAATAATATTTACGACGCTGAGGATGAATTTTTTGTCTCTATCTCATTGTCAAAATTCAAACATCTTCGATAAAGAGCACTGTTTTGAGGCGAGAAAAAATCTTACAATGCTGGATGAAATTTAGAATAATAAGATTTAGCGTGTTTGAATATTTATAATTTTTTGAGAATTTAACGAGTTAAAACTAACAAACGCCTTCCAATCATTCGATTATTAAACGAAATATATTTATTAATATTTATTAAAATCATTTATGAAACTATTGTACAATCTATTGATAAATTATTGCGCGTTATGTTTGTATTCTATATATTCTGTATTTTCGAATTTTTTAATTAATATCGATTTTCTGTAATTTATCGTATCCTTGTACCGAACCTCACAACTTATTCTAAATAATTTCCGTGAATTTAAGGAAGTTCTGCCACGCGAAATATATAATTTTCCATTTAAATAATAACCGATTCGTTGTATATAATAATTTTTCTAGTAATTTTTATATTTTTGGAATTAATTATACGTGTTCGATACGGGGGAATGGAGGGAAGGCAGATATATAAGTTTACAACGAAGTTGGAAAGCGCTGCAACGAGGCAGAATTTACTTTATGAATGAATTTTGAATAACATTTTCTCACTTTATAAAGTTTTAATGAAGAAACTACTCGGACAAGAAATATTCCCTTCCCGATCAACATTTTTCGCTATTAAAAAAACCACGAAAGGATATAGAGTTTATTATCCGATAATACTTAATTTACAATTGAATTCTAATTCTAACAATAATCTCAATGACAAAATAAATACAACAAATTATTTTTACGTAACACAGAAAATATTCTATCCAACGCAATAAAAATTTATTAATACGTGAAGCAACATTAATTCGATTGAAAAACAAAGAAGAAAATTAAATATCGAAAATAACAGGGACGCGAAATTTATTTAGATTGCAAAATTCTACGAAGAAAAGATACGCGATACCGATATTCGATATTCAAATTTCGAAACGTTGAAAAGGGAGCAGAATCGCGTTAAATACCGCAGAAATCCTCGATATTTGTTCATAAACGGTGGGATTTTTATTGTTCGACACGAATGAATAACAACGAGGTACGTATGCTTCGATGAAGCATTCGTCGTCACGGATTGAAAATATTTGTGTTGGCGATTATTGGAGATTTTTCTTCAATTTAAGGGAAGCGAAGGAACGTTGTTGAACGTTGTTGGAATTATTTCAAGTTCTGGTAATCTAAATATTCCGTTATCCAACCCATGCATTTAAGTCACAATGATTTAAACTACAGAGGTTCTGCCTTATCGCAATATGGTGGAAATAATGTAATGGTGCGACAAGATCGAAACGTTTATTGTTCCCGACAAGTTTGCGGCCATGAAAATTCTCAGATCACGAGATGTTTGTTCAAATTTCATTTTCATCTTCGTGTGTAGAGCACTGGAATAAAAAAAAACAAAATTATTGGTTAGGCAATATTCAATATTGAAGTATTTGGGAAAATTACTCGAGAAAGGGATGAAAGTGATACAGAATTGGGAAAAGTAACAATGGAAAATTATATGGCGATAAAAGGAAAATTATTTGTGCAAAGTTTTTTTGCGTGTTAAAAGATTTGGTCGAATTTTGGAATTGAGTAATTTTATATGGAATTCTTAATTTTTATAGTGATTTTTCGTACCATTTGTCTCAATTTTTTTTTTGGTAAATAGTCTAAATTATTCTCAGAATAATTCGTCTCGTATCTTATTATCCCAAAAATTCTTTTATCCGAACGATCTTGTTTTCTTGTTTCGTATAATGGAGGTTCTATTATATTGTAATTTTTCACGGTGTGGAGCACAGCAACGATCTCTGGTTTCAATTCGTTACGCTTCTTTTTCCCTTTCATGACATGTGGCTCTTTTTCTTGGGGGAGAAGTATGAAGCAACAATTTTCTGCAATTTTTACAATAAACGATAAACATTTATATAATAGAACGTGGAAAAACGAGTTGCAAAATTTTGAGAATAAAGAATCGAGAGAAATATGATATAAGTTCGATGAAAAATCGAGGACAGAATGTTTTTTGGATGAAAGAGAAATTGCTGAGAAGAATTTATTGTGAACGTTACGTTTGGTTGTTGGACAAGTTTGCAAAAGTTGGGATTATACAATTTTTTGGAAAATTCTATAATTATCCTGTATTTGCAATGTATGATTTAAGAAAAGTTCAGTTCGATGTTCGATGATGAGAAAAATGTTTGAGAATAAGGAAGGAACGATTGCCTATAATATTAAAATCGAATGATTTTTGAAACGATATCTCGATATTGGAATAATGTAAATTAATTATTAATAAAATTAAGTGTAATGTTAAAAATTTCATCGATGTTCAAATAAGCGATAATTAAATCACATGATTTAATACGTGAATTATTATTATTTTAATCAGATATGCGATTTAAAGCTTCTCCATGAATCATTGACCATAATTACAACACATATATAAAATCAGAGGTGAAAAAACGTATGAAGAAAAATTCATGGCCTAATGATAATTAAATAATATCCAACACTCCTTTCAACAATAAAAATCATCAATATTAAAATTAATGATAATTTATCTACACTAGAATAATTATCATTTGGAATGGACAGATAATAAAACAGGAAGAATATTTCCATTTCCATTTATCAATCCTCAAAGTCCTGGTGCAAAGTCACATGCATTATTCCTTATTTACTCATTACTCTTTGATCGTTTTAAATAGTTAAAACTTTTTATTTATCATCCAAAATCGATCCACTTCTCAATTATCAAGAAAGGGTCCACAGATCGTATGTTGCAGATAGTTGGGATAGCCAGCAACGTCAAATAGCGATTTTATTCATGCAAAATGCAAAATTATTCCTTATTTTTCCCTTTCATCTGATTTACTCATTACTCTTTGATCGTTTTAAATACTTTAAAACTTTTTATTTATCCTCCAAAATCGATCCACTTCTCAATTACCAAGAAACAGTCCACAGATCGTACGTTGGAGATAGTTTGGATAGCCAGCAACGTCAAATAGCGATTTTATTCATGCAAAATGCAAAATTATTCTTTATTTTTCCCTTTCATCTTATTTACTCATTACTCTTTGATCATTTTAAATACGTTAAAACTTCTTATTTATCATCCAAAATCGATCCACTTCTCAATTATCAAGAAAGGGTCCACAGATCGTATGTTGCAGATAGTTTGGATAGCCAGCAACGTCAAATAGCGATTTTATTCCTGCAAAATGCAAAATTATTCCTTATTTCTCCCTTTCATCTTATTTACTTATTACTCTTTGATCGTTTTAAATACGTTAAAACTTTTTATTTATCATCCAATATCGATCCACTTCTCAATTATCAAGAAAGGGTCCACAGATCGTACGATGGAGATAGTTTGGATAGCCAGCAACGTCAAATAGCGATTTTATTCATGCAAAATGCAAAATTATTCCTTATTTCTCCCTTTCATCTTATTTACTTATTACTCTTTGATCGTTTTAAATACGTTAAAACTTTTTATTTATCATCCAAAATCGATCCACTTCTCAATTATCAAGAAAGGGTCCACAGATCGTACGTTGGGGATAGTTTGGATAGCCAGCAACGTCAAATAGCGTGGTCGTAACGATTTTATTCATGCAAAAGCATCCGTGAAGTACACGCATCGTTCATCGATTACACACGAAGTAGTACCGGCTCACACACGATCGAATCGTGTCTCGGCGAAAAATGAACATTTTTCCACAATTGTGCATGTCACAAGGATGCATTAAAATCGTCGATCCGTGTAAAGCTTTCAACGTAAAGCAAGCATCTC
>NW_006263656.1:867663-873504 GCF_000469605.1 Apis dorsata | reverse complement strand
AAAAAAAAAAAAAAAAAAAAAAAAGATACGAGGAAAAAAAGAAGGGATGAAACGGAGCATTGCATTTCATCGGTTTAATCCATTGCTTTTTCGAGAGTTTTAACGAGAAGTGGACTTTTTTTTTTTTAATACCCCGGTTTTAATACCTATAGACAAGCTCCAAGAAGGGGAAGAAAGTTTAATTAACTCGAATTTTACAGCACGTTTGCGTGTATCCTTGGCAAATCCTTGGTAAATAGGATCGCTCATAATTTTCAATGTGAAATTTAAAAAATCTCTGAACGAAATTTAATCGCAAATAATTGTTAATCCGTTTCTTGTTAATAATTCGAGAAAATTTTGTTGAAACTTCCATGAATGGAATCGATAGGAGAAAATGATTCTTGGAATTCCTTTTTTCTTTTTTTTACACTATTAAAACATATATTGTAAAATATTCCACATAATACAAGAAATTGGAAAAATTACATACGTAACACGTTGCCTCTTAACAAATTAATTAACTGCACGATTGAAAAAAAAAAATATAAATATATATATAACAATTTTTAATCATCAATTTTCGTGCTGGAAAAATGCGCAAGCCACTTGGCGCGAGAACGACAAGTTTCGCGTTTGTAAATCTTGGAAAAAAAAAAAAATAAAAAAAGAAAACGAAATCGAACGATTCGACGATCAACGAAGCTCGTTACTGCGAAAGAAGAAAAAAGAGGCGGGATGAAAACGCGCAGCTGTGATTTTTTACGTTTTCACGCCGATGGGGAGGGAAAAAAGGAGGGAAATAAGGAATTTCGGGGTGGAAAATTGGCGAAGAAAAAAAAAAATATGGCCCGAGTGTCGAACAATAGGCATTGTGGCAATTTTACGTCGATGCCAGTTCTAAAATTTGGCAAACTTCCTAGTTCTAATGTATCGTCTTCGTCTATTGTTTCCAGTTCATTACGGATAAACAAAAAGAAACAATCGAGGTATTCCTTGTTGAAATACAGGCCGCGCCACGAAATACAGGGTAAAAATAATCGAAAAAAGATTCGACTATTGATCGATTAATCAAGACTCGAGTTAATTTGATAATTTCACCTCTAACGATTTTGTATAAAAACAGAAGAAAGAAAAGTTTCTAATTTGCATCTTGGAGTTAATTTTCAATTACTTTCGCTTGAAACTATTCCTTTTTACATTGATTTACACTGATACATTCGAACGAACTTCTTTTCTCACAATATAATATTTCTTTCTCTTCCGATCCATTGATAAATCTTATTCCAATCTGTGTAACACGCATACATTTCAAAAATTCCCCTCTCCGTTTACTATTTCCTTTACTATTATTTCCTTCCTCCTTCTCCTCCTCTTCATCTTCTTTTCTCTTTCTTTTCTCCATCTTTCCCCCTACAACTCTTTCTCCTTTTACACGCCCCCACTTCTATTTTTTTAATTTCGAACGCCAACCTCTCTCCAATAATACCCCCCACACCCTTTTCCTCCTTTTAATTCCTCGCACAATCTCCCTCCCTTCAAGCACGCTTGTTTCTCCTCACACTTGCCAATTTCCTTTTTATCGCACCCTTTCTCCCCCCAGTTATTCCACAACTCTCGTGCTTTCCCTCCCCCTCCTCCTCTGAAATATCGTTCCATCCTCTCCCCTGGGGATCTCTACCGTCCCCGCGGTGAGATTACTCTCCCCGATTATGGAAAATTTTCCGAATTTCATCACGTTGGATGGGTAGGGTAGGGTAGGTGAAAGGGAAGGGCGAGGGAGGTAGCCTTTTCCGGTGATAGATTATTCCCAGCTACTACGGCCGATCTTCAATCGGGGCACTCGGCCACAGGAAGTGGTTGACACTTGGAACGAAGTAGAACGAGAAGAGGTTTCACAGTCGAGAGAAGGGGAGAAGGGGGAGGGTGTTCGTTCATTAGGGGTGGTGGTGGCGGTTCGAGTGGCGACCGGTGGCCACTGATCGACCGAAGGGTGGACATCATCATCGAGGGCGTCAATGGCCAATCGATGAATGGACGAGACTTTGACACAATTTTTCGCGCCATTGTAATGGATAGGATAATGAAGAAATTATGGGAGAAGAATTAAATTTTTCGATCGTTTTCTCTGATTTTTCTTTCTTTGATTATAGATTTCTGTGATACTATTTCTTCGAAAAAGATGTTTTATTCGTGTAGTAGTTGAAGTTTCATTTCTCTATTGAAGGCTCTTGAGCGTTTTTGTATTAAGTAGTGCGTTGATGGTTGTGAAATGTTTCTTTGAAATTTCGAACTTCTGGATTTAACGTCGTCCATTGAGTTTCGTCTCGTTTTATCGGATGTATTCTTGCAAGTTAGGCTATAAAATTTTTCTTTAGTAAAAATTGAATAAGCGTGTGCAGATTTTCGACAGATAATTTATCGTGAAAAGCAAGGTCGATTTAACCCAAAGGAAGCTGAAACTTGTAGCGAGGAAATGATAATAGTGACGAGTATGAATGATACATCTTTTAAGTGAATTCGCGTGTTTGATATTTTCATCATCGTTACCACGGTTTATTGAAACTTCGTTAAATGAAACCGTAAAATAGAATTATGGGGGGGAAACTAATTACTGAGAAGTAATTAAATTTAAAGGAATAAAAATAATCGAATTGCAGAGAAATAAGAATACAGGAATCGGTCGTTTTCTATCGAAACTTTATTAGACGGTGAAGTTGTAAAATAGAATTATTGCTGTGAGAAAAGTAATTAAATTTAAAGGAATAAAAATAATTAGATTGCAGACGAATGCGAATAGTTTGCAATGATTTGTTGAATTTGTAAAATATCGACAGAAGAATTATTTAAGAAAATAAAAATAATTTATAATTATAGTAGACGAATAAGAATTTATCGAAACTTCATTAAACGAAGTTTGGCTAATTCGAGATATCATTGAAAGAAAAATAATCGAGTAATTGCGGACAAATAAGAACAAGTTGGCATAGTTAATTGAAACTTCGTTTAATGGTACAATGAGATTTAGAAACTTTTTTAGGAAAAAATTTGGAAAATTTAATATTTTCAACACGATTAAAATTTTATTTTTTCTTATTCGATATTATAATTTTATTTATTATCTTTAGATACTTTTACTTTCTTTTTACTTAAAACGAAATTTCCTGTAGTATTTTCTTTATCGATTATTTTCCTCTATCGTCCTCGGATTTAAATAGAAAAAAAAAAAAGTTTTTCACTTTAAACTTCCCATTCAATAACTTTCCGACATTTGATTTTTAATCAAATTTTAATAAAATTCTCTTCTAATGGAGGATCTTAAAAAAAAAAAAAGAACACGAGATAATTTCATTTATCATCATTTCAAATATAGGATATTCGAAGCAAAATAGAATTTCTATATCGAATCAGATATCGATACTCTCATTACGTAATAAAATAAATCTTCAGAAAACGGTAATCACGAGGAAAGAGTAAGAATATCCAATATGATGGCGCAATTTTCTCTTCCATGAGAATATTACAGGCAACGAGCATTTTCTTGTTTAATAAAAAACACGTGGTGTAACATCCTAAGCGTTTCTTGGATTTCCTCCAAGCTTTAATCCCATCCGATCGTAATTCACGTGTTATTCGAGTTAAAGCGGAAGTAAAAATCGTAAAACTGACTATCGTATCCCCGTCATTCGATTTAGTCACTTGCATCTGATAGTTTCATAATCACTTCGAGAAATCTTAATTTTCATTTGCTGAAAGAGCGGCTCTGTCATAAACAGAGGCAAACAGAGATTCGATTGTCTCCTTTCTCTCGTAACACGAGATTCACTGGTTCTTGTTGAAAAGTGGTGAAGTTGTGCAAAAATTTTGGAAAAAAAAATATTTATTATACTTCCAAGCTACGAATTATATTTTTTAAAAAATCTTCGATTAACATCTAATATCAATATTCGAAGGTTGATTCTCTAACTTTCTTGGAATTTGGAATTTGTTCATTCACGATCTTCATCACAGTCACGACTTTAGTTCACAATAATTGTGAAAAATTTTGAAGTTTGACTCACATTTCTTCTTCTTCATATTCTTCTTTTAATCTTTAGCTATGCATTTAATTATTCGTATTTCTCCGTTTTATCTTTACTTTTACATCTCTTGTTGTTCTTATCTTAGCTTGTTAGCAATAATTTCACTGTCCAAATAGATTTAACCCCGTGGCATTCGTGGACGAGATATCTCGCAAACTGAGTTCTACTCATCCGATTCTTTAGACGAAATTGTTGACTTAACGCTTTGTAAGAGTTGTCTCGCGTACTTCTTCCATTGTAATATTTAACGATCGCGACTATTATTAATATAAGAATGAAAAAAGACACGTTTGACGATAGAAATTTAGAAGATAATTTAGGGAGGGAAACATTTTTTTGTTAAACGATTGCTATCCAAAATTTTTCAATGGAATTTGGAAAGGAAAAAATAGAAGAACAAAACGAAATGGATTGCTATCGTTAGAAATAATTCAAAGGAAGGATTCTGATTTTAAGAAAATTCAAAAAAGAGATAAATAAAAATAGATTTTTATCACTGTAGCAATATTAATTCTCGATATATAACAATCTTATTTTCAACGATGGAAATGTAAAATAAAATCTGAAAAATAGAATAAAAATAGAAAATAGAAGAGTAAAATATCGAAGAGTTTAAAACTTGGTGACAAACGAAAACGACCTATTTCGGTTATAGCTGGAAATTTCGTGTCAACAATTTTCCACTGATATCTCTCACTGTTATGTCGAGTTCGTCAGTTCAAAGTGGCTAGCTACTTTCGAAGTGTAAAGCAATATCTCTTCAAGGGATGGTAGCCAATATCTGTCTCGAGTAAGACGATGACGCAAAGATCTTACAGAGATTATTAAATTTAACTTGGACGTTACGTCACATTGTTGTGCAATGGGTATAATAAAATATGACAAAGAAGGTGTCAAGATGTCCTCTCTCCATATTAATGGAACAATGGAACTATATGCGATACGATCGAAAGGTATTTAATTAATTCTTTATGAAAATTCGAATATATCTGGATGGGATTGTCGGATTTCATCTCATTTCGTGAAACTAATTAAAAATTCTGTGCTAATTTAGAATCTGATCGAGTATTTTATATTAATTTCAAAATTGAATCAATCCTCGTATTGTTTAATTTTGTTACGTATCTTCCTTCTTTTCTGTTTGGAAAATTTTTTGGGAGAAATATGAAAGAATCGAGAGATTCGAAAGATTCTTAGAATTTTTATTTAAATCTTGTAGCATCGATTTGAAAATGGGATTTTTTAAAAAATATTTTTCCATTCGAGGACGAATTGTATAAAAATTTTTGAAAAATAAAAATTGTTTAGTAGCTATTTCGATGAAAGAATATAAATAGGATATTTTTTAAAAGTTTATCAAAATGAAATAGAGTGGGAAGTTTAAACAGAATTAATCTTTCCTTTTACCCTGGAAAATATCCACCTACGGAGAACATAAAATATTTATTATACAAATTTCTTCAATTAACAATTTTCAATTTCAAAATTGAAATTTCAAAATAAATTTTGGCACAAGTACAATTATGCTTCGTTGAATCGAATGATCAATATCGAGGGTGGTTGTAGTAGTAGGTGTAATAAAGTAAAGGGTTGATGAAAATGGTTCATTATCATCATATCTTTAACATTTTCGCCGTTATTGAAATTTTATTTTCTCCGCTTCAGCGAACGATGTTAGAATTTTTTTTTTTTTTATTGAGCTTCGTTATCAACCATTATTGGAACGAAACATTATCAGAAGCCGGTGAATAACAACATTGGATAGATATCATCGTGATAT
>NW_006263656.1:863645-867467 GCF_000469605.1 Apis dorsata | reverse complement strand
ATATCATCGTGATATTCTCTCTCTCTTTTTTTTTTTTTTTTTAAGTCAACAACTAAACTCGATGAAAAATATACATTCGTTACAATTGTTAAGTATTATTGAAACAAATGCATCAATAGTGAGAGAAAATTATCCGGGAAAAAAAATATTGAGAGAAATATTAGAGAGAGGAGCGACAATTTAGAATCAATTTTGAAAAAAAAAAAAAAGAATAATAAAATACGATTCAAATTCAAGTTTGATGTTAACAAGCTCTCGAACAAACTCTTCTCTTCTCTTCTTTTTTTTATTATTTTTTAATCGTTTACACAAATCTTTTCAATCAATTTCATTTCTTTTCATTTCTAACTTTTATTATATTCTATTTTATTATACTTTATATTGATTCAATGATAAAATACTATTACCTAAAAGCAGAAGATTATAATTTATATACGATCTTTCTTCGAATCGCGATTCTATCATAGTGAAACAAAGTTGTTAAAACAACGTCCAAGGTTATGGTTAACGATCAGAACGGCCACTTCCACTTTCCACTAATTGCAAAACTTTCATTCGTCTGTGTACATATAAAATCTGCTCGTAAACGATATCTATTCAATTTAATTCGATTCGAGGAAGAAATTCTAATCCATCGAGACGAGAACGACGAGTTTTCACCCAGTGTAGAATAAAGATCTCGAGTAATCGAAATATGATCGTTGTATACGATCGCGTTATCCGTTGCCTAATTTGCATTATTCACCAACATAACACGAGTCGGGGAAGATTAAATGGACTATCTGACCCATATTACGCGATATCATCCAAATTCACCAGCACAAACGATATGTACTTATAATAATGGAAAGGCGTACGTGAGCCTGGCATACTAATAATCCTTTGTTTCGTGCGACATGCTCGTGCAGTGAAATATAAATAAAGGTAAAAATTTAATCGATCCAATTAACAGAGAAATGGAATTACACGATGTTGAAATTGATTGATTTGATGGAATCAAAAAAAAGGAATTGTCATTTGATTTTTCACATTAAGAATTGTTGTTTAATTCGATCTTATCTTAATATCCGACTGAAAAAGAAAACGAAAATTATTACAAGAATAGAATATAATTTTGGAAATAAAATTTCTTGCAATCAAGAAATTTTGAGAGAAAGATAAGAAACAAAAAATACAATCCATCGTTTTTAGCTCGATTTCTCGATAAAACTTTGAACACTTTCAGTTCTCTCGTTCCATTAATTCATAATTCGAATAAAAGTTGATAATTTCGATATCTCGAAACGTATAAAATCTTGGGATAAGGAATTTTGAAATGTATCTCGCTTAGAAACCGTCGCGTCAAGTATGATAATTCCATCGAGAGAAACGAGAACTCGAGATACTCGAGTTTCAGCGCATAAGCACACTGTCGAGAGGGCCGTTGCCGAAGAGCGACGACAAGAGAAAATTTGTCAGCAACTAACGACAACTATTCAGAATATAATACACCGTAGCCAGCCTGATCCCTTGAAATTCTCTAACCGCCATCAAGTCGGATCCGCAGAGTTGGTCCGTTCCTGGTACGCCCGTGTCACACACTAGACCAGACCACAATTTGTTGAGGACCGATGGTACTTGCGATCGAAACGTCTGTTAATTACTATGGCTTGTCGTATCCGCCTCCGATATCGACCTCCATTCTCGCCTTCAGACATTCACCTTGATTGACGAGAAATCTCGTTTCCATTCATGCTGTCGATTCGATTCCGAAAGAGGGAGAGGAGAGGGGATCAAGGCGTTCGCCGAAGGAAATCACCTCCGTTTCGTGTGCTTCCTTTTTCTGCATTTTGCTATTGTTCAAGGAATCTGTTCGACTCGAACAGCTTTTTTTATTTTTTGGGTTCGATATCGATTGAATTGAAGATAAATGGATCTTGCGATTATTGTTGCGGTTTCAATTTTTCTGTCGATTTCGTATTTGGGAAGAAGTTGTTGAACTTTATCGTGTTTTAATTAGAATAATTTCGTGATTTTTAATTTAAGTTGGCTGCGAGGGATGAATGTTGCACCTGTAAAAAAAATTATTTAGTTAGTAAACTATTTTAGTTAGTAAACTAAAATTCCTTTAAAGAAAGAAAAAAGAGAGAGAATAAAATTAGTATAATAATGTAATATTATAGTAGTTTATCTATAGCAGAGAAATATAGTAATATATACGTCGTTGTTGAACTTTATCGTGTTGTAATTAGAATAATTTCGTGGTTTTTAATTTAAGTTGGATGCGAGGGATGAATGTTCCTCCTGTAAAAAAATTGTTAGTTAGTAAACTATTTTAGTTAGTAAACTAAAATTCCTTTAAAGAAAGAAAAAAGAGAGAGAATAAAATTAGTATAATAGTGTAATATTATAGTAGTTTATCTGTGTTGTAGCAGAGAAATATAGTAACATATAATATTGAATTATATGGTAGAAAAATGGAGATGGCCTGATTCGTGCTATACTATTTTCTCAATCCACTGTCTGTGTGGCAAGAGAGGGAATTTTTCCGGCGGGCATGATGAAGTGTAAAAATTTATTTTATATATTATACTACGGGTATAATATCCATATTTTTGCATGAATGTATGAATTCATAATGTATCGGGGAACAAGATGCATACGTCATCGTATAATAATAAAGGTTAATTTATGAAATTTTGTTAAAAGAAATTACGATGAAGTTTGTTGATTTTCCATGGAAAATATGTAAAATATCATTGTCATTTCGGGATTTACTCAAGAGTTGAATATCCATGCATTAAAATGTGCATGAATTAATATAAATGAATATATTAATAAAACAAGTGTATTTGCATACGATTAAAATAGAGAAATGTTCATATATACGCAAAATGCAATTATTGTAAAAAATAAAATTATTCGTATTAATTGATTTTTAATTCTCTAATACATATTCTTTTAATTATTGAATTCATACAATTTGCAATTCTTTTTCGTCCATCTTCCATATTATTCCATACTATATTCTTGAAGAATACAAAGAAAAAAAGAATTCCAAAGATTCTTTCTTTCTTTCTTTTTTTAAATTCATAAATATCGTAATTCCATTTGCTCCTTACTATTATTATTATTATTCATTTACATTATATTTTTTTATAAAATTCGATATGGAATTTCGATATTTATAACACTACGAAATTAATATTGATCAAGTGTATTAATATTAATCAACAACACGTTCTAATTTACTCGAGTTTCTACGCTCTATTTAACTTCAAATGACTCAACAAACCTTCCAACCACTCTAATTTCCTACTTTTAAAAACAAAAATATCGTACTTGAATCGTAATCATCCCTCGGTGTGCACGTGATCCGCACACAGAAAGAATATAAAAAAGTCCTCCTTCTGGTCAAGACCTGGTGGTGGTGGTAGTCCCTCGATTTTTAAGGAAGGCCTCGCTTCCTCGAAAATCGTCGTAACATTCGGAACAGGAAATTGGAGGAAACGTCCTCGAACGTTGTCCTCACCTCGTGTCGAAATGTATTCGATTCGAAAACGGAAGAAAGGAGTCACGATTCCTTGATCAAAGTGTTTCCTGCTGATGTTGCACGGCGTAACGTGTGTCGATGGCCTGGGTGATCGTTATTCATCGAACGTCACTCTGCATCACACTCTATCGAGCACGTAAAAGATGTGTATGCATTGAAATCGAGGCGAACGACAGTTTCTTTACGGTCGTGCAACTCTTTGACGATCGAATATCGATCGGGAAAAGTATATAGGCTGTGAGGTTTATTTTTTTCTTCTTTTTTTTTTTTTCTTTTTCTTCTCTCTTTTA
>NW_006263656.1:858118-863603 GCF_000469605.1 Apis dorsata | reverse complement strand
TCTATCGAGCACGTAAAAGATGTGTATGCATTGAAATCGAGGCGAACGACAGCTTCTTTACGGTCGTGCAACTCTTTGACGATCGAATATCGATCGGGAAAAGTATATAGGCTGTGAGGTTTATTTTTTTCTTCTTTTTTTTTTTTTCTTTTTCTTCTCTCTTTTATGACGCGTAAGGGCAGAGGGAATTTTATGTTTCGACGATGAAAGGATGGTTGTAATGCCTGATGGAAATTGTATTGGATGTTATTGCGAGAGATAGGGATATTGATCTGTTCGAAGGTAATAGAGATGATTTGCGAATTGATTCGTTTCTTTTTATCTCTGCGATTATTGTAAAAAAAATGTATATTGGATGTTTAATTTTTATCTGGATAAAAATGTGATTGTACGTATCCATTTTTTATGAATAATGATAGTTTAATTTCTCGTGTAATATAATTTGATTATTCGAGAATCATACAATTCGTGAATCGAACAATATCGTTTGAAATGGATGTGTGAAAAACGTCGATTGGCATAAAGTAGATTTGAACTGGGTATTGATAAATAAAAAAGATTTAGAAGTCGATTATTGATAAATAAAAGGAATAAAAATTCAATTTGAATAATAACAAATATAAAACATTTAGAATCAACGTTTGAAATATTGGATAATTTTCGTCTAGAATCATTTTGAGATATATTTCTTCTTCATTTTTAAGAAATAAAATCTCCAAAGAGATTCACTTTTTCTTATTCGAGTCAAATGTGGAAACAAATAAAATTAAGAAAAAGAAAGAAAACTTTTTATTCCTTGTTATATCTCTGTTGCAATAAAAGTCACTCGATTTTTCATTAAATCATAATGATAAACGATATTGTTATAATATCACATTAATCGTATGATTCAGGTGTTCATCAATTTATCGAATCGATATTTTTATTTTCATTCCATACATTCGGGATGATATTTGTATGATTGTATATTTTTATCTGATAAACATCTGTCTGGACATTTTTTTTACATAAATATTTCTCCGTAATAATTTTAATTATACGAATTAAGAAAAAAAAGAAACTAATTCGTTTCAAGTTAAATTTATTATAATTAATTACCTTACTATAATTAATTACCTCACAATTCAAACAAAATATATTTGTACATTTCTCCAAAAAAATCATCTCGTTCCAATAAAATAAATCACTCGAGACTCGTAACTTGTCTCAACATCGTTCAATATTCTCGAAACGATCGCGAAGAATACGTTTTACAATTTTTGAGATAAGAATTGTAGTTGCACCGTGTAAAATAAAACAAATTTTTTCGTCTCGTGAACGGACTTGCGTCGAATAATCGATATTAAATTTAAATATATCGTCCCATATTCGTCTCGTTTTACAACGAAATCGCGTTACGTTTTTCAAAGTTCGTTCTCGAGGCCTCGAGTTATGACAAATGTAACGCGTCGAGAGAATCGAATCGGAGGGTTGCGCGCGGTGAATATAAAGCATATTCGTTTTTATCGTATCCCAGACATACTTTTCTTCGATATTCGATAAAAAATCGCTCTCGTCTTGATTCTTCGTGCGATTGGACTTGTATTCTCTTTCGTCTTTTTCTTTATTTTTTTTCTTTTTTTCTTTCTTTTTTTTTTTCGTCGAAAAATCGAAGTTTATTACCCTCGATGGACACGAGATCATTCAGTTAAGACAATCTTGTATAACAATTGAATAATTTGATCCATCTCCCTTTTTTTTTATAATCACGATAAAAAAAGGAAATTTAAAACGCGTGAAATTTTATT
Organism: Apis dorsata; assembly: GCF_000469605.1. Taxonomy (NCBI): domain Eukaryota; kingdom Metazoa; phylum Arthropoda; class Insecta; order Hymenoptera; family Apidae; genus Apis; species Apis dorsata. The sequence continues at coordinate 861,816 of NW_006263656.1, read as the reverse complement.
TAAAATCGAATTAGAGAAATAATATTAACCTTTTCGGTACGGCAGTCGTCTCTGTACTGTATTAATATCGACGACAGCTCGTGTTTATATTCGGCGATTATTGTCGAACAAAATGTCGTTTTGTTTCGAATATACAAATCAATGAAATTTTTCGTTTATAAATAATGGATTTTTAAGCCTATAATCTTATTACGAAATTTATCGATTTTATTTATCCTATAATAAATTACTCGACATATCCACCGACAGATTAAATCACCGGCACAATAAAACAAAGCATTGGCGAACCTCGCGTGGATCTTCGTACTTATGCACACGTGCAAAAAAAAAGAAAAAAAAAAAACGATTGGTCGCTTTATGTAAGCGATTTGAACAACTATATGTGTTATTAAGAGTAATCAATCTTACATAAGATCGAAGAGGCGGTGGTTAAAAGATTCGATATTCGAAGGCGCGTTTATTCAAATTTCAATTTTATCGATAAAATAATTAATTCGAAGGATCGATTAAATTGCGTAATCGAGTTGCGGGTTCGAAAATGAGATATTATCAATCAATCACGACCAAATCGATTTCAACTTGGTGGTAATTAAAATTCTTCTCGTAAATATTTCGACGTATTATTATTGTTATTATTTTTCTCTTCATTTTTCATTGTATTTTCAACAAGGATGGATAATTAATTAGTCTCGGCTTGGAACATTTTAACTTGTTGGCGTTGCGTAACTTCATTATGATGGTATGACCAGATAATTAATGTAGGATTACATTTCTTAACCAAGCTTTACTCATAATTTCGTTAATAACGAAAAGTGGTGATTGGTAACCATCCACGATTTGTCATAAGTTGTTGGGATCGTATTTCGTTTAAAGAACTTTTTAATTCTGCTCACATTTTTTTTTTTTTTTCCCTTTGTCACGCTTCACTTGCAGGAACAAAAGTCTGATTAAAAGTTTATTAGAAAGTTTGAAGATAGGTAGATAGAATGGAAGGTAGAAAAAGATATTGACGTTACAAATTGTCGAATGTTTTAATCCGTGTGAATGGAGTTTAAAGAACGTGAAAAAATTTGGAAGGGTATCTAAAATTTTGAAAATCAAGCGTGTGAGAAATTAACAATGATTTCTCCTTTTTCTCCTATTTATTCCATTCAAACTTAAAAAAATATTTCTAACGATATAAAAATATTCGATTGGATAGGAAACGATTTAAAAGATCGTTATAAGGATAAAAAAAAAATTAAAAAGTTATAAAGAATTTGTTGTTGAAATTTACATTATTGCATCTCTTGTAATATTTTATCGTAAAAATATTTTTCTTTGTTTATTAATAGAAAAAGATATAATTATACGTAAAAGATTACGATCATAATTTCGTTTTGAATATCAAAAATGTGATATTCATCGATTAATCCTTAATCACAGATATTCTTTAGATAGTATTTAGATAAATAGTTTTTTTTTTTTTATATAATAAATTGCCAGCAATTTTTTACGTAACGACGAGCAGTAATTGACACTTGAATTATCTCTTTGAGTATCCTTCGCGAGTAAAGCAAGATTCATTTGAGGAATCTCGATTGTCACAAATTTGCCATTTACTGTCTCATCTTCTGTCATCCTCTTATCGATTATATAAACGTTGGTCGATTAATAGCAATTCCCTTGCATTTAATATCATAGATGTCAAATATCTGTCCAATTATCATTCTTGATGGATTAAATTGTGATAAAATGTTCGTTGAATATTTAAACAATTGTAAAGTAACGATCGATGAATTAAAAATCGTGAAAGAAATATATGATAAATGATAATTTTATTATATATATATATATAATTTTTACGATTGAAAATTTTTCGAATTTTTCTTTATTCTCCAATTTTTAATTTTATTGAGCTTTTTTAAAGTTGGAAAATGTAATAAAAAATATAGAATAATGGATAAGAGGAGAGGATTTTTATTTACTTTTTGTGTAAAATAACATAATGCATGTTTGTAAGATTCAGATATTTTCAAATTATTACTTGCACTTCATTTTCTTGAAATTGATTCTTAAATTTCATTTTTATTTTTATGAAAGAGGAAAATCGTTGGAAGAGATATTCCTGCAATTTTTATTTCTATTAAATTTTAATTTTAATTTTATTAAGCAATAAAATTTATTAACAAAAGAGTTATTTCCAAAATCAATTAAACTTAGGACTTAGCAATTTTTAATTGTTTAGAAGAATTTCTAAGTAGTTTTTAATAGTAGAGTTTTTCCAAACTCATGTTATTTAACTGTCAACTGTATACAAATAACAATTTATTAGATAAATATTCCACGTATCGTTTAGAATTAATGTAATCTAAATAGAAAACGTTTTTGGAATACATGAACTAGTTTGCCATAATTTTGATAAAAACTGGTAAGTATATGTTATGAATAAATGTATACGTTATCGCAATGTTGAAAGAAATGGAAGAACAAAAAAAAAAAAAATTAAATAAAGCGCTATAAATCTGAGAATGTTATTAAAAAAATATCATTATCAAGCCAACAATGTTGTAAACATCATATAAACAAAGCATTTTTCTATATATATCTTGATAAAAATAGGTGATAGAAGAAATTATGGAAAAGTATAAGGAAAATATTTGAAAAGATTGTTTTAATCTCGTCATTTCTCTGATATTTTATCATTTTATTTTTACGGAAATTTAATGATATAATACTATTATATAACATCGTACTATAATTATGTTAAATTTAAAACATAATTTTTTTTCATTGGAACAATAGATAATTTCAATTCATCTTTCCCAATAATTAATTCGTTTCATTATTCCAGAGATTTTTATCATAAAAATTGTAATTTTAAAAAGTTATTTCTGATCTTCCTTTAAATATAACTTCCTTGACAATTTTTTCAAGTTTATAAGAATGTCACACGCATATATTAATTATTCAATGTTAAATTGAATTTATCTGATTTATAATCGTATATAGAAAATTTCTTTTTTTTTCCATATACAATTAATAACAAACGATTATAAATCAAAAAATTCAATACGCAATATCTGTCATTCAAATTCATTGGTAGCGTCACATGCATAAGAGTTATTTCTTTATTATTTCTCGCAAAGGCTAACAAAATTTTACAAAACGCAAATTTATCTAATCTTTTTAAAATTACAATGTCAAAATATTATTTACGATTATAAGGGGAGACGCGAAGACAAAATTTTCTTACGTACAAAATTATGAATATTAAATCGTTAAAATTCGCAATTTATTCCTTAACAAAGCCAACAAAACTTACGAGATACTAAATTATCCATTCTTCTTAAGGCGCATAAAGCGGTGAGCATTAAATTATTAAAAATCGCGGTTCATTTCTCACAAAGGCTAACAAATCTAACAAAATGTTAAATTATTCAATTTTCTGAATTGCCAATTTTCTAAATTAAAAATTCCTAAGACACACACAACGCACTAAACGTTGAATTATTAGAAATCGCAATTTATTTCTTACTTTATTTAATTCCATTTACAAAGACTAAGACGCCAAATGCCAAATTATCCAATCTTTGAAATTAACCGAAGCAAAAAAACACGACTTGATTTCGATGCTTTCCCTCGAGTCGACGTTTCTCTAAGTCGCATCAACGATTCCAATCACGTATCGAAGCGTGTGTCAAATACATCATAATTCA
>NW_006263656.1:850523-857965 GCF_000469605.1 Apis dorsata | reverse complement strand
GAGAGAGAGAGAGAGAGAGAGAGAGAGAGATATCTCGAATATTGAACAATAATTCCCGTAATGCGCGCACGTTCTCGTTAATTAATGTTTCAATTATAATATAATTTCGTGTATAATTTCACGATCTTAAATTATAAAAAGATTGTATTCTTGTGTGTGAATATAATGCGAATTAATTAATACCTTGTGGAATTCCACTGAGAAATCCAGTTGTGTTATTTATGAATTTTTGATTTAAATGTTAAATTCTTCTAACACTTCGTTGTATATCAGTTGATAGGATATTCATTTATTCAAGTTTGGATAAGAAAATGCTGTTTATCAGTGATAATTCCGCGTAAAGCAAAAAAACTGCAGATAAACTTTAAAATATTTATCTATAATTACGGGTTATTTAAAATGTTTTGCGCGTCTTTCAATTTATTAGAACGAATATTTGTGTCGAGGAAAGCTTATCTGTAAAAAAAAAAAAAAAAAAAAAAAAAAGGAAAAGAAAAAGAAGTCGATCGAATTTCAAGATTGTTAAATATCCTTTTTATTTAATTGTATGTAAATTATCTTAAATTAATTATCATTATTAATATAATGAAACATTTTTCACGGAATACTTATCAAAATTTAGAAATACAAATTTCATTTTTCCTAAACAAATTCGTTTAAAAATTATTTTAAAATTCTAATCTTTCCCCGCCAAAATTGTTTAAAAATTATTCAACAATCTTTTTCCTCGGTGAATTTTTCCATAAAAATTCGCACGCGTTGTCAGATCATTAAAGATGCAAGTCATTAAGGATAAATGAATCGAATCTGTCCATGAACATCTCCACACACGAGATACTCGCCATTATCATTTACATACGTAGCCCTGAAATTTTTAAATCTATTCTACATCACATTTGCGTGTATTGAATAATGGAAAAAAAAAAAGGAAAAGAACCAGTGCAATTTTCCCATTGTTCCTATTTGCAAAGTACAATGTCTTCTCGTTGTCACGCCCCCTGGTTACTTGAATTATTCATGGAAATGAAAAAGATATTTTTCATGAGGTAAAATGCAACTTCGTCGAGGAGGAAGATCGTTTTTAAAGGGCAATTTAATTTTTTGAGGGGGAGCGAATTGCCACTCAATGGCCCTGCGTTTAAACGTCACTTTACCGAAGACATTGTCGTTCAAGGATTTACTTACATCGCGAGGAAAATTGAATTTTGTTGGATGAATGGAAAGAATGTGGCAGTTTCGAAATCTCGTTGATCTCATTGGGGAAAAAATGGTGGTGAACTGGAAGAGACTGCGTTAGATAATCTGCGTTATGTAAATTAAAAAAAAAATTATTGAAAAAGTGATTGTGCGATTTTTATGATTTGATATTTCGTTAATTGACAAAGGGAAGAATTTCATGTATTCCAATATTTTTATTCTGATAATTTAATATTCTAAAGGAATTTTAATTATTTTAACATTTTTAGTTTTTAGATGTTTGATATTTGGTGTTAATTGATAAAGAAAAGAAAGAATTTTAATTATAAGGAAACATACAATTTAGCATTCATTTAAGAATTTCCAATGATAGAATTTCGTCAGATAAAAAGAATTTTGAATTTATTTGAATAATGATATAAAAAAAACTGTCAAAATTAAAATTTTCTTTGACAGTAGTCTCATTTAATCTATTTATAATTATAATTCATTATTTAATAGAATAACTAGTTTAAAATTCTGAAGCATAAACAAATACTTTTTAATTTTTCAAATTTCATTAAATTACTTTCGTAATTTTCAAAAGATTCTCCTTTTATTGAATCTTAAACACTGAAATTCGTATCGTAGGAATCAATCGCAATTGTTGATCTTGAAATTCTGTTAATTTTCCTCGCGATCGCGTGAAAAATGAAATATAAAACGTGGAAATGTGGTTAAGGAAAAGGAATTTGTGGAAAAGGAATTTCCAGATACTCTGCAGAGTATTTATCGAGGGATGTGAGAGGAGCAAATGTTACCTTGACCTCGCTCGTCGTAGATATCGTTTCTGTTATACGATTTTTCGTTTTCTTATCTTCACTGAAGCCGCAATTACTATCTATCCGATTGCTTAACGCTTCGTTGCAATCGATTCGAAAAAGAAAAATTTACGAGAGTAATAAAAAAATGGACAGATCAACTTTTCCATTTGGTAAACTCGTGTTTCCATCGTGATGGAATTTATTTTTACATTTTTCGTAATTCTCGATCGAGGAATTTTTTTGAACTCGAAACAATTAAAAATTAAAATGGATATATACAACTTAACTGTGAAAAAAGGGAAGTTGATCGTATGAAATTTTTGAATATACTACGCACCAGTCAAATTAAAAACTAATTATTAAGTTTGATAGATTTTTATTTTAGAATTTTTATCTATATAATATTAGTTTAGATTAATTTAGCGTAGTTCTAGAAATTTTTGTAGTAAATTGATACTTGACATTCAAATATCAATATAATATCAAAGGTATTTGACTTATTTTTTTGTTAAATATTTATTCTATTATATATTTTTCAACTTTTGTTCAATATTTTTTACATAAATCGTATTTCGCTAAATAAAAAACAACACTTATCGTATAATCAGATTCAATTTATATAAGTATGTTCGTATCTTATCGAATTTTTTCAAGTAAATATTTTTCAATATATTTTCAAAATATTAATAAATATTGATAGACGATGATCGAGGATGCAAACATATAATAAATAAAAGGAATAAAAATAAAAAAAAAGAGGAAGAAATTTAATTCTTATAATGAAATTATTCCTTTATTTTGTTAATATATAATCATTTTTATCGCGTACAATTTTATATATATCTTTAACAAACATTATTTGCGAATGATTTTTCATTAGTTTCCCGATAAATTAATTATTTTTGAATGTATAATGAAAACGAAGAGATGTCGTTCGTTTTGTATGGAAATTTGTTAAAAAATGAAATAATTAACGTGCTTTTAATTAAAATACTATGGAACAGCAGACTGATATATCAAGTTACAAAGAAATAATGATTTTAAATGGTAACAAAGAGAATTTTTAAAAAATACAAGATGTTTATCTAAAATGTACAAAGCTCAACTATTCTAATTAAATTATGAATTTATATAAAATATCTTGTTCATAAAAAAATAAACTTAAAGCAAACATCTCTTTTATCCCTTAAATATTGTACAATTTGACATATTCAAATTTCACAATAAATGCATATTTGCATTTGTAATTTACTCATAATATTCAGATAATATTTAATAGCTAAACACACCCATCTTTCCACCTAAATTTATTTCTTCAAATTCAATTTCTCCACATGTATATAAACCACTCATCAAACCACTCAAAATTGTTTAAATCCACTTGAAATCATCTTCCAAATTCCATTCACCCACCATCACAATCCCCAAATTCAAAATCAAATTCATCCTCTCACTCCCTCCCTTAAAAAAAAAAAACAACAAAAATATACCTACGAAACTACCAACACACCATCACACCCAATTCACACCACGAAATCGCGACGACGCGTGGTGTCCTCCGTTGCGTTCGATCACGGATCCTCGTCACGTGCGATCAAAGAAGAAGAAGAAGATCCCGAGAAAAAAAACAGTGGTCGCGCGAAGCCTTTCGCCTTGGCCTAAGATAAACGTAGCTGAAACTTTAATCGGCGACCAATCACGCCGGGGGAGTGTTCCGTGCCAGACCAATGAACAGCGCCTCCTTATCAACCTGGCCACACACATATAAACCGACCACCGGTTCCGTCCACCGTGCAGAAAGGGTCCGGCCAAACCGAACTTCCTATAACCCGCGTAACCGCATTTTCCCTCCCCACACTTATCCATCTGTCCGTGGATAAATCGTCGCTCGGCGATTAACTCACCGACTCTCCTTATTACTTAACAACAACAAGGTTGGGACTTACAGACGTGGAGGCTTCCGCTCGCGTCGTGCGTCGCGTCGTTTGCCGCAACCGCGGCCAAGCCAACTGTCAGCGGAAGGCCGAGCGCGATCGCTCGTTATAACGCTGCCTGCTCGTACGTTAAAGTGGCGCTCCACGCGCGTATCAGTCGGTCGGTCGATCGTCGTACGATTCAGCCGCGTGCAGCTAGCTAGCCGTGGGTGGACGAGGAAGGAAGAAAGAAGCGAGGGACGCGCATTGTATTCCCGTGACAGCGGGAATAAAGTGTCTCGAGCCGGCCATTTGACTCGTCCGCGTTTAGTTGGCCACCCACCCCTCTCGGGAGGAACGAGGATGCCAGCAGCCGGACTTTTCGCGTTTCTCGGCGTCGCTCTGATCGCCTCCTTGACCGATGCCGCCTCCATCAGACGTGCCAACCGCAAGGCCATGGACTGCTATAGGTGAGTGAAAGGGAAACGGCCAAGGCGCGGAGAGGCGCTGCGTTCTGCTTCCAAGTAGAATTAGATACCCTGGCCTCGCATTATTGTATATACACAACAGAGTAGTGAGATAGAAGCTTGGTTATTTATTATTTTTCGTTTTTTTTTTTTTTTTTTTACACGAACGTACGCGCGGGTACGTGTTTTGGGTGTTCGTTTTTTTTTTTTTTTTGTACACGAACGTACGCGTGTGTACGTGTTTAGGTTGATCGATTTTTCTTTTTTTCTGAGAAATTAATAATGTTGAAAAATAAGCGAATTTAAAAAAAAGTCGGAGACAGATAGCGGTGGATAATTGTTGTTTTAAATGGATTGTTATGAAGAAGAAAATTGTGCGTTGTAATTATATAGTTTGATATAATAAAAAAAAGTCCCTGACTGGTGGTTATGTAATGTAAGGATAGATAGAAGCTCGATTATCTGAACTGTGGACTGTTAAGTGAATTTTTATGGTATTTATTTATCGTTGCAATTTCACTAATCGGCAAAATTAGACGTATAATTCTATGGGATTCTTGATTTCGTAATGAAAATTATCTTGAATAAGTCTTGTTTCCTAATTAGAATAATAGAAGTTTAACGAGCTATATACTCTTGGCCCAGATATTCTTTCTTTGACAAAGAAATAGAGGGAGAGAAAGAGAGACAGAGAGAGAGATTTTTGTTTGTTCTTTTTGGAATTCTTCCTTTTTTTTTTTTTTTTTTTTTGGAGAAGGGTTGGTTTCTTTTGTTTCTTTAAGCGGGGTTTTTTTATTCTTGAGATGAATTTGAGATTGAGGAAGAGAGTTTTGGATTAGGATGTTGAAGAAACGTGTTCGGAAGGATTGAAGAATTTAAGGTGGTTGAACATATATTGAGAATAATTTTACAATTTTATGCACAGTTTTTGTACAAAAATAAGACAAATCCTCTCTTAGTTTAGTAAATTTACACGTTAATCTCCATTAAATTATTAAATCAGTATATAATTTTTAGAATTAATTTCACCAATTAAATAATTAAATTAAAAAATTGGTTTAGTTCAGGATTCATTAGAAGTCTTTTCTTCCATAAACACGTCTTCATAAAATATATAGTTCAATTTATGCATAAGTCTTGACGAAACTTCTATTAATATCTAATCAATGAATTTTATTTATTATCCATTCGCGTCGAAATTTTTAATAGAACGTTTTACTCCATCTTAATTGATCTTAATGGAATTACCATTTATCCGAAGACTAAATAGGAAATTAGCCTTCGATTGATTAAATCCTCTTTTTATTCCAGGCAAATTGATATCGTTTAAACAAAGAGGAACGAGGAGTCAATGCCTGGTAATTATAACGATAATACTCGAGAGCGAATAATTATGTCGGAGTTTATAGTCGGTTTCTATATTTGCCAGTGGTATTTTCCTTTCACCTCACTCGAGAAAAATAATTTCGATTGTTGTGGCTGTGAGAAATTCGATTAGATCGATTAGACGATAATTCGTGAATCGATACAACGTTTGCTCGTTCGTTATTTATCGACTATTGAAAATTCTCTTTATTGTCTATTTGTTTACTGCAAAAAAAAAGCAAACGTATGAGCGAAACGATAAAAGGGTAATGTAATTTTGTAGAGTAATTAAAACGAAATGAGAACATCTATGAAAAAAAAAAAAAGAAAGGTTAGAGTTATTTAGAAGCAAGCATAGATCTTTTATCAAAAAATTTCAACGATCCGTAAAATAAAAATAGATTTCGAATTGTTTTGTATAAAATAGGAGATATCTTCGTTTAGATATCTGTTTAGATATTGAAATCACTATCGGTATCATTGTGTCAGTCAAAAAAATTTCTTACTTACATTTGTATCCAATCTTCTCTGATTAATTAAAAATTAATCAATAAATTTCAGAGAAAAAATCATTCCATAAAATCATTCAACCCAGGGCAATCGACAACATTTTATTTAATATCAAAATTCTTGGAAAAATTATTCGTATCAAAATGAGCAAAAAAAAAAAGAAATTATTAATAACTCTGACCACAAACATTCGACAATCATTGCGCGCTTGTGCAAGTACAATCGATAATATATTCGACTTATAATTGCTCGAGTTCTCGTTTTTTCCCCTCCAATATTTTAATAATCGCAATAAAAATTCGAATTTTCTCGATAAATTTTCTTCGTCGTCTAAGCAACACTTCCGCGCAAGAACGAATTATCAGAACGGTTCGAAACCTTAGATAAACTTAGTCCACTTTTACATATCGAATATATGTACACGTATACGTGAGGTTGGTTGATAAAATGAATGAAATTCTGATATCATCGGGATATTACGTTTTAGAGCGATATAGGAAGTACTAAACATGAACAGGATTTGACTCGATTGTTATGAAAACATGCACTTCCTCTGATTCGATCATATTTACGCTGTTTTTCTCTTTTTTTTTTCTTCTTTTTCTTCTTCTTGTGAGAGCGTGATAAACAATTGATATATTACAAAATGTGTTTCGCAATAGTTTCGAATATTCTGGAAAATGATGTATAGATTTGTAATTTGTTGGACGATTTTTGAACGTAAAAATGATTTTTTATATTTTACGTACTGCAGATTTATGAATTTTGAGGAAAATTTTGCATTAGAATTTTTGTAAATTGTGTAAATAAATGATTTGGAATTTGAAATTAAAATTTTTTTAGTATTCATACAGTTTTTTTTAAAATCAGAATTTTTAAAATCATCGAGACTCAAAGTTTTTTAAATTCGCAATTAAAATTTTAGAATTCTTCAATTTTTAAAATTTTAAATCTTGAAAAAATCTTGAAAAGCTTTAATCTTTGAAGTAATAATTTCCAAAACTTTTTTATATCGTTGAAAATCAAACTCGAAAACTCGATATTTAATTCAATTCATTTACAAAACAAAAGTAAAGAAAACAAAAAAGTTCAATTCGCGAACTTATTTATTCTTTTCAACTCTTCCAAATCTTCTTATTTCAAAGAGAATCTCAAACTTTCTAACAAATCAAATTGTTAAAAAACTT
>NW_006263656.1:844482-850308 GCF_000469605.1 Apis dorsata | reverse complement strand
TATATATAATATATGACTCTTCACAGAGAGAGAGAAAAAAGAAAAAAATAAAGATTCGATAAAAAAATCAATATAATCAATCTCACATATCTTTTTGTAAGATCGTTAGATCGTTAGATAAAAATAGTATCTTCTTTGTTCCACGAAAAAATTCCGGAAACGTTGTATCTCGTATCTCGTAATTAATTGCAATCCAAAATATAAAAAAAGTTAGATTTCATAGCAATGAGCGAGTTTATTTATCATTTATTTATTATATATCTCTTCGATGCAAGGTTGATGGCTAGTTTCTTTGAGAAACGGTACTTATTGTCGTTTATCCTTTTTATGCAATCGTTTCAGTCGACCACACGTGTCATTAGATTCGACGTTTTTGCAGACATTAAACGGAATGAGAATTCAAACAAAAAAACGTGGAAAGGAAATGGAATGAGAACAGTAATGAGATCGATAAAAATAATTGCTTGCAAGATTTTTGAAAAATCACGGTCGTTTTTACATAAAGATTTGACAGAACAAAATATAATGGACTTTATTTTTAGAAATCAGAGAATAGACATTCTGTAAAGAAATTTTTGAAAAATTGTTAGATGGTTTTTTTTTAAGTATCTTAGAAAATTGTAGGAAATTATAGGATTTTGGAATTTAAAATAATTTATTATTTTTGAGAAATTTATATTTGCTTTTATTTTATTTGATTGCCAAGAATTGCAATTTATGAAATCGTAAAAAATGACAAGGAAAAAATTTTAGAATTTTTGAAATTTATATTTAATGTATATAAAAAAAAAAAAATGTTGAAAGTTGGAAGAAATTTGTTTTCGATATTTTCATTATTTCACACATTTCAAACTTAAAGATATTCCAATTATTTTCCGTGAAATTGTAAAAAAAATTTGATAATTTATAATTCAAATTATTTTTAAGTACGTAAAAATTATAATATTATCACACGAGAAATTATTACTTCATTTTTCAATAATAGCTCGCTATCAAATTAATTATCGTTTATTACGTCGATGTACTTATTACAAAGTAATTGTGAATTTATGTCAATTTTATTTATTTAACGCACAGTTGATAAATAAAATAATTGTAGTCAAGTTTTATAGATTTATTTATTAATATAACCGATAAAATCATTGGATATAAATAATCAATTTTTATAAGTGCAATCACTTTTTGGATTAAATATTAATATGCCAATAACAAAAATTATCACCGATATTTATTTGTCTGATACGAAGTAATCGATAACAATTTCAGCAAAAGTTTGTTCAGCAGATGTTTGGTGAAATAATACATTTTTTTCAAATGTTATTTCCAATTTAAAATCATTGAAAATACGATCAATATTTCACTTATACTCGGGGCACAGCTGCATTTATATCGGTACATCTGCGATATTTATTATACGAATTTTTCGATATATCAATGTTTTCTATTTTTCGTGACTTATTTTCCATCCATATTAATTTTAATTAGAATTTTTTTTTATTTTTCTTCATTTTTACATTTATTACCGAAAATTAAATTACATCGTTCATTTTACGCGAAACGTAAAATAATAATTTTTCTTTCAATATGGCGAGAAATTATTTATTTGACGTGATTGAAACGTGGAATAATAATCTTGCTTTCAATTATTAATATTTCGAAAAATAATTATTTTTCTTTTTAACCATCGAACGAATATCATTATTGTTTAATCTGTTTTTATCTTTATACTTTGATTGGATTAAATGTATTAATTTAGTTATATTTTAACTATAGAATAACTTTAATCTAATCTATCTTTAATCTAATATGAAAACTGGAACGAGAAACAAAAAGCTCAGAAGAATTTAGTAGATAAAATTAAATTTTAATTAAAAATATTTTTCAAAACATTCCTTCACTGTTACTAGATATTACCATTAAAAAAAAAATATTAACAATTTTCCTCTAAACATAACAAAACATAAATATTATGTAAAACTTCTCTATTTCTCTTTTTTTTTTTTTTTTTTTTCACCAACAGCGATAAGATCCTCTTTCAAATTTGTTTCAAACTTTGTTCAAACTTCAAATTGTTATAAGTCTTTAATTAACTTTCATTCGTATTTTTAAAGTCTTCATATTTATATTAATGTAAATAATATTAAATTTATTGTATAACGAGCTTGCCATTATTCATATGGCATCTTATGAATATTTATTTATTACATTTTTATCATCATATTCATTATTGTTATATTCATTTTTGTTATATCATATTAATTTGTATTGATTAGAATTTACTTCGTAACAAGATTATTATTTTCGTAAATAATATGATGATACATGAAAACGATCTATCAATTGAGCTTCTCGTTATAGATCTCGAGCACGTGTATTTGGCCATTCATGTTTGCATACGTTTCGTTGACTAAAGGCTTGATACACAATGTGCTGATTCAATGCTATCAGTTTGTAAAGCGTGTAAGTAATTATCATGAACCGTGAAGGCCTCTGTTCGTCAAAGGCAAGCGAAAAATCCTTTATATTTCATAATTTGAATAATTCCAATGTTTGTTTTTCATTGAAAGAACATTATAGTAGATTATAGTAAAAAAAAAATATAAAAACATAAAATATAAAAGCATTTGACAATATCTTGTCTTAATTCTTTTATTTTTTATTATTCTTTACAATTTTGTAGCAAAAAACATTAATATTATTATTATTATTATTATATTCTTCCTGTAATTTATAAATTACGAAGTTTTTCGTAATTTATATTGAAAAGTAAATGTAACTTTCAAATGATACTTTCAGCAAACGTGATAAGAAAGATATCGAAGATGCATGATGCAATTTTGTTTGTTGCAATTATTAATTCGTACATGTATTTATCATTTCCGGGATATCGATTCGTCAAAAATGCAATATCATGGCTTAATCTCTTCTCTGTAATATCACACAGATTTGAACAAGTTGTCAAACACATAGTTTATCAGAAACTTACTATATCAAATTATATTATGATACAAATTCTTACTAAGTATTCATATATTTATGAAGTATGCATAAATGATTAAAAATATCGTTGCAGTTTCAATATCGTGACCTTTAATTTTTACATTTTTACAAAACTTTTTTTAATTCGTTATTTTATCATATAATTATAATGTGATGTGATTTTCAGAATGTCATTAATTTAAAGATTCTTTAATCATGGTCATGTTAAGCAACACATTATAATTATAATTAAGGTAACATAATAAAAATGAATAAATAAATTCAAAATGAATAAATTCAATTATTCCAGAAACAATTGTATTCTTTTAATATTGTGGACCGATGATGCGACACTAGCGCCACATGACCATTAACTACTGATAGCCAATATACTTACATATTTATTTATTTATTTTTAATTCTTTATTAAAAATAATACTCCTATTTTTTTTTTTTTTTTAGTTTTCAAATATTCGATTATCATATTTTTTTAATTCAAAAACATATTTTGTTAATTCATGACCTGAAAGTTATAGTTGAAACTATTCATCACGAGGTTAATAATTGCAGAAATAAAAAAATAATTCCAGTGTTAAAAGTTATTTTCCGCTATTGGTAATCTGATTTCTCTGGGAAAGTCATCGAAAGAGAAAAAACTACGTGCGTGTGCGAGAGAACAGCGGTGATCTCGTTCACCGGATTAAAACAACGAGAGCCAATGGTCCCGCGCTTTCAACGCTATTAAATGTAATTGAACCGACCTCATTGTTCCACTGTGAATTCAGTTCAATGGCTTACCTTCGAGTTCAAGGCTAATTCATAATTCATTGCCGATCTGTCTCGAGATTTCTATTTCTTTTTTTTTTTACCGATCACTATTTGTTTTGCAACTATTTCACGCTAAAAAGGAACGCGAATTTTTCTATTTTGAGACATTGATGTGTTCTAAAAATCGAGTAAATATTGGATAAAAATTTCATGACATTGGAAAAACCATAAATTTAAATGAAATTAGATTGAAATCAAATCAATATCTTTAATTTTACGTTAATATATTAATAAATTTAGTATTTATAATCAAGAAAGTAAATTATTTGGATGGTTTATTTGGATCTTTGATTTTTTAAAAGATTTCGTTTACACATCATTTGCACATTTATATATTTGAATAATCTAATATTATCTTATGTTAAATAATTTTCACAATTTGATAAAAATTGTCACGTCGACTATAAAATTTGATAGATAAGCAGAAACGTAATAGAATTTTATTTTCCAAATTCAATATGAAAGTATAATTTTCAAAGATCGAAAGAAGAAACTCGTGTTATCACTGATCTAAACTATTCCACGTTTTTATTCAGAAGGAATTTCCATTTCCTTGATGCTATCGATTCACTTGAAAATAAAATTTTCCTCCTAGTATTGAATACTACGACACGAAAACAGTTCTTAAAAATCAAAAGCAAATGTTCTTTCCAGATCAAAATTGTCCCATTTCACGTTACTGATCAAAGTTATCCCATTTCACGTTAAACCAGGTTTTCATTTTCATTTTTTATCCTGTTTTTAACACTGTGAGGACCAATGATGCGACACTAGCGCCACCATGACCATTAACTATCCATGATACCCATTCCCTTAAGAATCGAACCTTTCTCTACTTCTTCCAACAAACACAACGATAATAATAATTTCTCAATTATAACAATTCAATTGTAAGAAAGTATTTTTGTTAAAATATTCTTGATCGAGGAGTCTTGGGAATTATTTAAATATTTACAATGATCATTCAATAAATTAAGAATTAGAATTATCCAAAAATATCGTGGATACTTTAAGAATAAGGGAAAAGGAGTTGTTTAAAAAATTGGTCGGATGTCGTTTGAATCGTCGTAGTTTAAAAGCGATCAGTTTTTTCGTTTGTCGAAGGTAGGCGTGATTCGCAATGGAAAAACAGCCATTTCGATCGGTATAATGTTGCCATAAAGGCAGACTTTACGAGCTCGATGAAAGCCTGCTCGTCGATGTCCCATAAATTCGTGATTCTGGTTGATGTCGAGGCAAAGTGTTCAATGATAACACCATTTTTCATTACAAGTTCGAATTATAATCTAAGAATCTAGAATAGAATTTGTATTTAATTCGGGCAAATGTGATCATAATACGTGGAAAGAACGATAAGAATATGAACGTTATTGGTAAACAGAATGATTTATTATAAAAGAAATGGTGTTGGTTGTTGAATTAGAATTTCATTATCCAAGATTTATAATAGAACATGCAAAAAAAATTTTTAATTACTTTTTAATTCTAAATTTTTTATTCTTTGTTACTTGCATGTTTCCATTTTTGATATTTAAATATATGTAAATACTTAAAATTATTATATTGGAATAATTTGTATTTTATTTTCAATTATTCAACATGTCAATATTTAATTTGAAATGCAAATTGTAGAAATAGAGTATTAGTTATGACAGTAAATGAAAGCAAAATTGATAGTGATAAATTAATGAATTGAGTTAAAATTTTATTATCGAAATTTAAAATATAAGGAAAATAATTTTTGAAATTATATATTTTTTGTTCTGTCTTATTTGTAATTGTGCGCCTTTTATCTTGATAGAAACATGAGTTTTTCATTGATAATTAAGGTTGAACGTCAATAATTGAAAAATATAGAATTTGTTTAATGTTAATGTAATTTATTTTTCTTTATTTTATGTATTTATTTTTTTGCGATATGTCGGTTTGGAAATATTTGTAGAATCAATTACCTTAGTGTCTCGAGATAAGCAATATTATTTACATAACAAGAAATAAGATTATATTTTTAACTGAAGA
>NW_006263656.1:838592-844277 GCF_000469605.1 Apis dorsata | reverse complement strand
TTTTTTTTTTTTTTGATATATCGTTACACTATAGGTTTTTGAAATGCAGAGAGATAAATGAAAATTGAAAAATACGAAGTTTTCTTTTCCAAGAATAAATATGCTTTCGCGAGAAATAAATACGCATTATTTGGGCAAACTTTTGATATAAATTTTTGTATAAATTCGAGATATGAAATATCTCTAGCGAGTATAAAGAAATATTTCTTAGATTGTTTAAATGCTTGTTTCATCATCTCATTTTTTCATCAAATTTTTTATCTTATCCATTCCTAATAATTCCAATAAATTTCACGGATTTTTTTTTAAAATTTGCCCAAATAATTTTCAGCAAGAAGTATTTCATAATGTACAACTAATTTTATTTTGAATGAAAGGAATTTCGAAGCAGACTGATAAAAACTATAAATATTCCACACTTCTTAAATTTTTTATTTCTTTTTAATTGTTTATTATCAAAAAAAAAATCACTTTTTCATTTTATTTCTATTAACTTCCTTCTGCAAATCATTATCTATTTAATATTCGAAGAATTAAGAAATCGAAAAAAATAATCATTAGAATTTTCAATTTTTCCTTCTATTAACTTTCTCCACTTGCAAATTATCAATATTCAAACAATCACAAAAAATACAATGCATATCAAGCATTATTCGATGAAAACTATTGGCATTCTCCAGAATTTGTCTAGAAAGATCAAAGGTAAAAGCCGATAAAAAGAAGGACCAAAGCACGCATCGAAAATTCCTATTATTTCCGCCTCTTCGTTTCCCTTTGCAAAACGTTTTCCTTTCGGAAACATTTCCCGCGTGTCGCGTAAAAGAATCGTGGATGGTACACGGGAAATAGAAACGGGCGAATTTTATTGCTTCCACACGCTGAAGATACCGGAGGAAATTATTTCGCAGATGTTCAAGCTCATAAAAACCGCTACTGATCCGTATCTGGAGCAATAAGCCGGGTATTCGCGATAAAGCGTGACTCCAGCTGCATAAAGCGTGAAATTTAAATGGCCAAAGAAGTTGAACGTCTTAAAAAATCCTTCTCAGGATGTGTACAATGAAAGTAGATAATCGACAAGTTTTTATTTCCAACTCGTACGCAATGGAATAAAATATATTGTTGTGGAATAAATTTAAATTTGCCGCCATAGCCGATGCGTAATTTAGTTAACGAGCGCGTCGCATGAGAGCGCTAAAGTATAACATTTTTAAAATTAATTCTTATTTTCGTTATGAATTATTATTTCATACAAATAAGTGTTTAGAATTTAAGAAATCGATAAAAGATATGGAATTAGAATAGTAAATTTTATAAAATTTAATCAAAAATCAATGTATACAATTGAAATTCATAATTTATTAAAAATAACTAAAATTTTATTGGAAACAGAAAAGTATTTCAATGTTTTCGTGAAAAACAGAGAAGAATTTATTACGTTATCATTAATTCAAGTTAAAAGTTTGTTATGAAACTTCAAGTACAATCCCATTGATAAAAATTTGTCTTTTTTTTTTTAATAATATACCAATATTTTTCTTAAATATATAGATTCAATTGAAAACTTTTCTTTCTACGAATTAAACTCTGGAATCCGTTTCATAAACTTGGTGAAACAAAAATTTAAAAAGTCGTTTCAAGTGTCAAACGATGAAAAATGATAGCAAAAATAAAATAAAAAAAAAAAAATCTTCCTTCACCTTTCATATTTCGATTTCAGACTTCTCATTAATGGGTTTCATCGCACCCTGATCGAGAATCGATCGATCATCGCGCATCAAACTCCCAGGAGAGACTAACTTCCCTTTTTATGAATCTAACTCGGTCTTCGAAGCAAATCGAATTGATTTCTCGATCGAAGTAATTTGACCTTTCCACCCTGACTTATCGCCTCCACGGCATGAGATTGAACTGTTCCGAGGTTTCACGGGTCAATTAAAGTGGCGCTCCCGTATCTATCCACCATTTTCTTTCTTCTTACGGATCCTCCTTAGATTTATTCAGTCTTCATCGACCAGAAAACTTGGGCAGATTGATCTGAATGCCGCAACGTGGAAAATTCCTTCTGAAAACTTTCATCGTCCGTCAATAATCATTTTATTCGCATACATTACTTCTTATTTATTTGAAAATATTCAGCAATTATTTTATTAAGAGTTGGATAATAGATGATTGGATAAATTATTACACATTTGGAAAAAAAATTTGTGATTTGAATTTGTGAATTAAAATTTAATTGTTAGATTAAATTAATCTCGAAGATGTTGAGATATTTTATCGTGTTGATATTTTTAGCACATGAATGATAGTGCATATACGAAAATAGTTTTTGGATTATCATTTCAAGAATGTAATAATTTTTATATCTGTTTTTATTCAATATGAAATTTTCGATTATATCACAATCTCCAAATCTTCTTTTTTAACGCTTCAAAGACTATATAATTGACATATTGATACTCTATCATGACATCCTTCAATCGATAAAAATCCTATCATTCTCTGAGTGATGGATGGCTTACGATCTACGAGGTCTTATGTATATTTTGAAATTTAGAAAAGATTTAAGAAAGTGGAATGTATAAATTATATCCAAATTTTCAAATTTCATTCGTGATTAATAATAATATTTATCAAATAACAATTTTTGGAGCTATTTAAAATTAATATTTAATTACTTTAATTATTATAATTTTATCTATTATGAATAAACAAATGAGATATTCCAAATTATTTTCACAAAGATACACGGAGAATCAATCAATCACAAAACTTTTTATTTCAAGATCATCGAAACAATTCTTTTAATTGCAAATTTATAGATGATCAGAAATATCAGTTTGAAGAAAATTTAGAATCATCGATTATCGATTTAAATTTTCTCTTTAATATTTTACCTGTTGCATTAAAATTTTAAATCCGTTAAAGTATATATTTTTTTAAAAGTAGTCGAAAGTAGATCCCTGTATTTGATTCTTGTCTCGTTTTACGACCCATATCCAATCCATTTCGTGTCCACGAAATTGATGCTCGAAAAGATATTGATAAATTTCACGATAGATTTACATAGTAGTTGACTGTGTCGAATAGTTGGACGTTGAATGAAAACGATAAAGTATGAACGACCAACGTATTTTTCATGTATCGATAGATTCTTCTTCAAAGGGCGCTTTTCTTTCTACTCTCGATATTTTGTTTCATTTTTGTATTCATTAATTGAATTTGAAATTTATCAAGAAGAGAGAGAATCGATTGGAAATATTTTTATCAATAAATTGTTGAATCGTGGGGATATGAAAATATTTGGTAAAATTACATTTTAAAATATAATTTCGAAAATATTTCGAATAGCCAAAAATGATTTAATTTAATTTTGATTTTTGACTAATTAACTTACCTCGGATTGAAAGTTCGAATTTTTAAAATTTTTTTTAAATTTTCTCCCGCGTAAAAAATTACATGCATTTTTCATGCAATGTTGGAAAAAATTAATCAATAATGAAATATACAATATCTATAAAATAAAAAAAAAACTCGTTGGAGAAAGAAAATTAATTCTATGAATTCTCATTATACATTCTCACTATAATTAAATAGACAAGATATAACAAATAAAAATTGAACAATATCTCATTAATACTATCCTCTACAAATTTCTCTTTTTCTTTATGCTTTTCACTCTTAAACCAGGGTTTCCTTTCAAATACTTACAAGATAAGACACTGTTGTTCCTCGTGCTTATAACAATTTACTTGGTTCACGAGCCAATAGGATAGTTCAGAGGATTCCAATTACACGAACTATCTTTGTTAATTATCTTGCTCGCTCCATTTCAGTTTACAGTTTTAATTCCGATCGATGAGTTTACTGTGCTCACGTGTACCAACAAGATTCCCACCACAAGGATCGAGTAATCGATAATAACCATCGACAAGCTCCTTAGACATGCATGTATTATCCTTAGATATAATCCGTTAATATCATTAGTTGCCAGTAAATTGTATTTAATTGATTTAATAATTGAATAATATTTCACTTATATGGTTCATTTAATTTAATTTAATTTTGAGAATTGTGGTAAAAATGTTTATTTAATTATTTGCAAAATTAATGATACAAAAGTAGTATTTTGGGTTTTGGGAAAAGATTTATCATTAGAGGGATATAAATAAAATAATGGACTGTATTTGAAATATTAATTATGCATTTTTAATTTAATTATCTTTCGTATATTCATCATTAGAAAGGCAAATCGTTGCTTTGTTGCTATCTATAGTGCTCAAAATGTAAATTTTAAAGAAGAGATTTCTTTTAATAAATTTTTGAAAATTACAAATTATCAATTTTTTTTTAATTCTGTATTATCATTATCAAGCAGTTAGAATTAAAATAATAAAGAAATCATCTTCCAAAAATTATCCGCAAAACGTAGAGATAATCAACAAAGAGATAACCGATCGAAATTGGTCGCCAATTCCTTTTAAACTTGAAATCGAAATCAGGATATCTGATATCGTAACTTCCGTGGATGTAAATTACGTGGAACGCCTTTGGCGAGACGGCGAGAACACGAAAACTCGGCTAAACCTTGCCTGTTTCACCCTCAAATCCCGCTAAGTATCTCGTAAATTAGGAAAAGACCGGTCCAATTAAAGTTGCACGTTAAATAAACCTCGATCCACGTTAAGAAACTTTCGATTCGAAGCTTGGAATTCCACTTATCCGTCATGTTCTCCGTCGTAAAAATGATCCGGAACGTGATACTTTTCCCAGATTTGTGTTTATGGACCTCTTGATTTTTTAGGATTTATAAAGACGCCTTTAAAAACGAAATTGGTTCGACGTTTCGTAAATCGTCGACGAATCGAGAATCGTAAAAGAAAAACGGACGAGATTTAAAGGGTGAGATTTTCGTGTAAAGTGAATATACATAAATTTTTGGAAACTGTGATTTTCATTTTCTCTCTCGAATTTTTTTTAAAGATATTATATCTTCGAATTGTGCAAGATTTAAGTAGATTTTTGTATCCAAAATTTTAGAATTTAATCCATTTTGGTATGAAATATGGCTATTAATATTTTGTTTTTATTTAATTAAAAAGAATTTTTAGTAATATGACATATTTTCAATTATAAACAATTTACCCCTAAAATCAAGATATATATGTAGTCTTCCTTTAAATCTTCTTGTGTAACAAGATCGTGGAAAAATTCACTTTATGATCCCATACTCGTGACTATGATCGTTACAAGGATATGTGAGAATGTGCAAGATGTTCAATAAAAGTAATAAAGTAAAGTTTCTAATCGTTTAAAAGTAGAAACATCCATAACTCAATTTTATTTGACAGTTTCGTTGCCAGATTTCGAATATTCTTAATGTTACGTCGTTTCTTTTATATATTATTTATCTATTTAAAAGCAATTGAAACGTGTACGTTTCTCTTGTAGATAGATTTTCGTATCGCACATATATGTATGTTGAAATGTAAAAGTGTATAAAGAAACATTGCGATACTTGGAGAAAAAAAAAAAAAGTTACTTGGACTACTTTGTAATATTATTTACGACACTTTGCATAATAATCTTTATGCTGGTGGAAGTCTTTAAACGAGTATGATATACGAGATTCATAAATAGTGACATTTCTGTTTTTATGGAAAAATAAAATTGTCATTTCATTTT
>NW_006263656.1:815505-838260 GCF_000469605.1 Apis dorsata | reverse complement strand
TTTTTTTTTTTAAATTTCTTCTTAACTCTTCATTTTATTTTTTTCTTTTTTTTTAATAGGATATGTATTTTTTAATTAAATAGGATATTTAATTAAACGAATTAAAATTGTCTTCCTTAATCTCGTTTAAGATAATTTATAATTAAATTAGGTTTAAAGGAGAATTATTAAACTTTTGTGAAAAAAATTTAATAATTTTCCAATATTCTAACTAGAAAAGATATCTATTAAAATAAATTTTATATGTATAAAAGATGTAGTATTAAATTTTTGTTACATAAAAAAAGCTTCATAAAAGATGGGCATAAATTCCAAATCTTTTGAATATTAATGTATTTCTTTATAGACTTTTTTTTCAAATTTAGACAGAACATCTTTTCGAAAAATTATTTCTTACAACAAATTTTTCGAGGATAAATTAATATCCAACCATCCAAGAATAACTCGATTCTTGCTTTCCTCGCCATCATTTATCTTATCGACTTGTGTCGCTCTTTCTTTCAATATATCGATCGATATACGATAACCTGATAATGAAATTATACTGATTACACATGTGTAATCCTCTTTCATCATAGCTACTTATCATTATGGATCGAGCAAACTTTGGAATTATCTCCAAGTATATACGTACACGTGAATCTCTCTCTCTCTCTGTCTCTCTTTCTTTCTGGCTTATCGTCACCTTTTGGTGAAGCTAATTAACCAGTTTACAATGGAAAATTTACATTTTCAAAGTTAGACCAATTACAGTGGTGCACTACCCGTTCCATTAAAAGTGAACTCTCTTAGAAAGAGAGAAATTCTCTATGAAATCTCTCAGATACAATGATTTATTCGCGAGTATATGGTGAATCCTGTGCAACTCGAGTTACAAGGGAAAACAGAATTAACTGATTGTGAGAGAGCAACCGTGAACCCTTAATTCGCTTGAGACTGAATGAAATCAGTTCAAGAGGAATCAAACTCGTGCTCGTTGAGAAATCTGCATATTTGCATATTGTAGTTGATTCTTCTTCTCTCGAGTCGTTGTTTCATAAGGATGTTTTATGAATATCGATTGTTAATTTGAAATATATAATAAATTTATAAATAATTTCGAGTAAATAAAAATTCACGAAGTCAGGACGAGAAAAGAACTCGTCTCCAATCGATTCCTTAAAATATGAATTAAAAAATTATGAAAATCTTTCTTTTCATTTAATAATAATGTACATCAATTACCAATGATAAATTACCAATCTTCTTTGATAATTTGTTTTTTTCTATGGCCCAAAAAATACTATATTTCATCATTGGATCTCCTAATCTTAGTTAATTTATTTCCATGTGTCATTTCGTGTGATTTCGTACTTCGTTTCCAAAGACTCTCATTCGAGGGGGGATGTAATTTATCCCGAATTACATCCCTCAGATCTAGATAAAATAACGTGAAAGAAGGAGGAGTGTTGATTAGGCCGATTGAACGAACCCCTGAGAAATCTTTTTCAAAAGAAGGGGGTCCCTTTCCATCTTCGAGTATCGTAATGTCGATTCCACGAAATGGCCTTAATCAAGTTGGGGGAGCTTTGGAAATATTATTCAGCGAGGAAAATAGAAAAAAAAAAGGAAGAGGAATAATAATACAGTGGTGAGACTTTGTAATGATGATTTTACATTTGATGTTTTTGATTTTCGCGTTATGTGATCACTTTGTTGTAGATTGTACATAGACAAAAGTGAATGTGAAATATAAAAATTTAATTGTAAATTAAAAAGAAATGGGCTCGATTGAACATTAGACTTTTTTGAGAAAAGAAATATCAGAAGATTTAATTGAGAGAGTTAATGGATTAATGAAGTTTTGCTCAAAAAAATTAAATAGCTGCATCGAAAAATACAAAAAGCATTTAAATAATAATATCAACCCTTAAAACAGGGGATGAAAAATTTGGAGAAATTAATAATAAGAAACTATAAAAGTCTCTCGAGTGATAATATCCATCTTATAATTTATTTTCGATATTTGGAAAGAACTGAAATAAAATATTGATATCCGTGTTCTAAATTTACTAAATCTACTTCATAAATTTTTATTCCATGTATAGAAATATACATTTCGACGTCGTGAAAGATGTATAAGAATTTTTATAGTAGTATTTCGATCCTCTGTATACTTCTTTTACTTGGACATGTTCTCGTGCAAGTTTGACGAAGGTAACATCAATCGAACGATAAAACGATGGCAAAAGAAGCAGGTAGCCTGTAAAAAAAATTCATGGCCCGAGTGAAACGATTTGCTTTACTCGAAATATCCCTTCGATAAAAACGATTGAAGAAGTGGTTCCCTCTATGGAGAGGCAACCACCTCGAAATGGAGGACAGTTCGTGATTTATTTGATCGTCGACTTTCTTCGAGTGTCCTCCATATTCCTATATTTTTTTCCCTCGATTCTATGATTTCTACATTCCATAATATTTTTTCTTAGAATTTATTTCTCGAAGGGTTTGATCCTGTTCAAATAATTTTGTCATTTCATTGATATTATTGGTATTAAAAATTTTCCAAGTAATTGTGCAATAAGAAAATTTAAATTGTTTTCGATAGATTAGTGTTATTTAATTATTTTTTCTCAATTTATTTATTTATTTATTTTTTAATGAATTTGAGTTTTTAAAGACTCAAATATGTTATAATAAAGAAGAGAATGTCTCTAAGAAAGGCATTTAAATTCTTCAAGTTTTTAATTAACAATAAAAATAATTCTTTTATCCAATTCTAATAGTCAAAAAAAAATTGATTCTACGAGAAAATCTTCTGTTCTAACAAATTTCTTTCATTTTATGCATTTATGTCACATTTATTTCAATGTGCAAGCATAACTATCAAAGTGTGAACAAAATTGTAGGCCATCTATAAAATTTTTGAAAGCCATTGAATTGAGATTCCATCAATCAAAACTTTTCTTTAAATACCTATCTAAAAACCAAGATAAAACATTGATATATATATGTTCAGGAGGAAGAGAGAATGAATGACAGAACGACAAAGGTCGACAATTGCGGAAGGATAACGATTTTTTATTCTTTTTTTTCTTTTCCATTTTTTTTTTTTTTCTGTTTTTATTCACAATGGTAAGTATGAAATCTAGGGTGCGATGATCATAGTTACGATATCATCCTTACCTCCTGTTGAGGATGGAGGGTAAGAATGCATAGAAGACTAGAGGAAACGAAAAAAAAAAAAGTAATAAGAAAGAGATGGAAGATACTTGGTCCTCCTTTATTTTTTTTCTCTAACGAGAAACGATAACGTCAAGGAACTCATTTTTTTGAGATTTCTAAAATAAAAAGAATCTCTCTTTTGTTTTTTATTTATTTAAAATAATATTGGTCTTATGAAGGAAATTTAAATTTAATTGTTTAACTCTTGTTTTGTAAATTATCATCTTAACAAATATTTAAACATTTTATTATATTCTATCTAAATTTTAATGTATTATATTTTATGTTATATATTATATTAAATTTATTTTTATAAATGTCATTATTAAAAATTTATTTATTTATTTCAAAGTCTATTACATTCATTTAATTTTATATTTTACATAGTAGTCATAATTGCATTAATTTCTATACATATGCTTCATTTTTAAATTTAATTCTTGAGGAATATTTATAGAATAACAACACAGATCTTTACTCATTGAAAATTAATAAAACCTACGTTTAGTCTTATGTGATTCAATGATTCTGTTCAAACAGATAACGATGTTTTTCATATACACAATTCTTGAGAATTTTATTCTCTAAACAGTGCACACGACAAGAAAGCACGAGATAAAAAGATTTCTGACCTGATTTTTAGTTAAACTAAAGATTAATATAAGAAAAAAAAATATTTCTATTTTCCTCTTACAATTACGCATTTATTATCAAAATATTCTTTTCCCTAAAATTTTCTCTAAAATATGATTATCTGATTTTCTTAGAAACTAATTTTAAAATATCTAGGTAACTTTTTATTTTTATTTCCTTTCAATCACAAGTAATCACAGATATTTTCAAACGATACAATTGGCAAGAAAAGAGTAACAATGACGAGAGTACAAATTTCGGTTCAGGGATCAAGAACACTGGCAGCTGTTTTTCACTCGATCGATTTTGGCACCACGGTAATTCCTTTTCGTTTGGCGGACACGTGGAACAGTAGGCGCTGTTTCGGCTCGGTTTACTTAACTGCTGTCAGCTTTGTGCCAAATCCGCATCGGCGTTAAATTTGCCCCTTATCGTGATGTCATTTTTTCGTGGATTTGTGTTCGGCTATCTTTATCGTCGTGACGACTACTCGTGGTGAAATATATGTGTAGAAATGGACGTTGATGGCGATTGTCGGGTAATCTTTATCGGAATAGAAATCGATGTAGAGAGGATCTCGTGAGATACGTGATGCGAGTTAATAATTTTCGTTCGACTTTTAATTTTGTCATTCTTCCATTTCATTTTTTTTTCTACTGTGTATTCTATTTTTAAAAAATTCTTTCTATCTTTCCATTGTATTTATTTTTGAATAATTTTTTCTAGTTTTTATTCTTAGATTAAGTTAGATTTTAAATATTTTAATCTTAAATAATTATTTAATGTTTCAGACAAAATTCTTTGCATTTTTATTAAGTTGTCGATACGAATCTTAATCGAATTTAATATTGAAAATTTATAATTAATTATAATACACAATTTGCTACATTATAAGATAATTGATAAAATAATATTCAAATTGTATTTACGTATTAGTTATTTGATATTTCAAACTTTGAATTCAGGTAAAAGTTTTATAGAATAATAATTTAATATTTGAAGAAAAAATATAAAAGATCACATTTCATAGATTAATTTCAAATAATATCTCATATGCCACAATTATTACACAAAATTCTTTTAATATTTTTAATTTTTAGAAACGCAATTTGTAACTTGCATATTATTTAAGAAAAGAATAAATTTGTATACACTATTTGAAGAATGATTTGACTCGAATAAAGATTTTTCACTTTATTTTTCAAATATCGTAATGTTTACTCGATATTTTATGTTTTCCTTTGTACATCACAGTTTACCATTATACAAATTCTACAATTTTCTCTCCATTCGAATCTTGCATACATGATACGTCGTACAAACAATACATTAATTACATTAAAAAGAATAATTAACCATAACAATACTCGGATACAATGGAGAGCAAAGTGGTTAAAGATTTTATAATAGACTTTTATTCTATTTATTCCTCGTCAAACGAGCTTTCATATACGAATCGGATCAAAGGATAATCGGCTCAGGAAATGACCGTGCACGGATTATTGATTCGTATCCACCATCCAGGATGATGACATTTCTATCTGTAATTCTTATGAAAAATAAAAACTTCCATCTGAAATATTCGAGCTTTCCATCCTCCCCCTCTTCCGGGATAAATAAGTTCGATTTTTCAATTTTCAATAATTAACTAACTTTAATTGTTTTATTCTTTCAGCGAGATCTATTGCACGGGGGAACTGCTGAAGACGATACAGCTGGCTGAAATCTTCCCAGACAGCAAGACGTTCGTCGATCTTCATCAGATAAACGACCCCGAAATAACTCTTTCCAAGTAAGTGATTGATTTTTTTCTAACGTGTGTGTCAATTTTCTTTTTTATATAAATTTTGTAAAATATATCTTATCAAATCTTTTAATAAAAAAATATATATATATTTTTGATAAATTAACAATCAATAGAATAAAATGTGATTTCCTGTAATATCTTAGAATCCATTTAGCGTATCTTGATTTTTATCTTCGAGAATCGAATTTAAAAAAAATATCATAATTCGAAATTTATGTTTTACATTATAAAATTGAAAATGATAAGATTAAAAAATTTTGACACACACGTATTTACAGAATATTGTACAGAATACCGTGAATTAAAAAGAAAAAAAAATAAATAAAAGAGAAAAAGCCATTTATTCACTTTAACTACATCTATGATCACAGAACTTTTTTTTTTTTTTTAAATTGTTTCGCTTTTTTCGTGAGGACCTGTTCGATTTTCACTAGTGGTACAAAGCGAGCATTGTTTCGGCGATTGTTACGTACAGAGGGGTACGAGAAAGGGTAGTTAACTGGCTCGAACAAAATAGGGTGAATTTCCTCTCGTTTTATAGGGATTGCAAAGCGAATTCGAGTAGAGTGTAAAGCTCGTTCAAGTTTAGCGTTAATGGGCAGAGGAATTGATCTTTTATGCGTTGAAGATGGCATATTGATAGATTATGTATAATTGTTTAATGATATCTGCATCGAATCATATAATTTATTATTTCTTTCTTATATTTTGATTTTCTTCAACAATGTATTCAGAAATTCCATTCCATGACTCGAAATAAAATAGAAATCAAAAATATAAAAGTCACTTGAATCTTGAGACTTTTTGAAGAAACATTTATTAATAAATTAACAAGCCATTATTCCTATATAAATTTTACATTCTCCATACATTTTTAATTTTCCTTTTTAATACAATTTACAATTTAAATTAAATACTGAACTTTTAAAATATAATTCTTGATCTTATTTCGAATCACACGAAATAAATAAATATAAAATATTTCTTTATTTTTTCATTTTGTAATATTTTTTTTTTTTTACTATCATTCATCATTCACGTAGTACACTCTCACATCTTATTTATCTCGTTAATGAATGCGGCTCCATTCGACTGACCGCTAATCATTACAACGTTTCGTGATGGGTGATTGATTAACCGGATGATTGATTGTATCCAGCTTCTACAGTTTGATGAATGAAACGGGGAACAAACCGAGTAAAAGTCAGCTGGTGAGATATGTTAATGAAAATTTCGCCTCGTCGAACGAGCTCGTGAACTGGACGCTGCCAGATTGGACGGAGAGCCCTTCGATCTTGAAACGAATCAACGAGGCCAAGTATCGCGAATGGGCGAAACATCTGAACGAAATTTGGAAGGAATTGGCGAGGAAGATCAATCCAGAGGTGGCCGAGTATCCTGAGAGGCATAGTTTGATATACGTGAACAATGGATTCATCATTCCTGGTGGTCGGTTTAAAGGTAAATTAATTTTATATTTTGATGTTTATAGAATTTAATTTAGTAAATTTTATAAAGTTTGATATATTATTGAAAATATGAATCTAAATCTAAGTTTAAATTTTAGAATGTCTAGTGTGGTATTTCAATTTTTATTGATAGAAATTATTTTTACTAGTAAATTTTACAACAAATATGAATAAATTGTAGATTGTAGATATTATTAGAAAGGAAATTATTTTTTAAATTTTTTAGAATGTTTGATGTATTTATGTGTTTCGAGAATAATTCTTATCTTATGAATATTGAGAAAAGAATTGTTTCTCTAAATAATTTCGAAATATTCTTTGTTTTATAAACAATTGGAATTAATAAATTTTTCAATAAAAATTTGTGAAGATATATCTAAAATGAGAAACATAGAAATATAGCTTGACAAAAACATGTTGACTATGTTCAATGTGTGGATTGATCTAGTTATTAAATTTTGTTCAAAATTTTATTCGGCATACTTGATACTTATAACATTAAAGAATATTTAATAATTATATATATTTTTTTTTTATACAGAATTTTATTACTGGGACAGTTACTGGGTGATTGAAGGTCTGCTGTTATCCGACATGTATCAAACTGCCAGAGGGATGATAGACAATTTCTTATACATGGTGAAGAAATATGGTTTCATACCCAATGGTGGCAGAATTTATTATCTTATGAGGAGCCAGCCACCTCTATTACATCTCATGGTACGTTATTTTTTCTTATATTGTCTTTAAACTCGTTTATCTTCCTTTCTACGATAGATGCAAAAGAGTATTTTCACATTATTAAAATATGTTATTTAGGCAAATTTAAATATTATTTAAATTATAAATATTAATTAATTATTAAACGTTTCGATATTATAAGTAACAAATCAAATAAGTCAAATTGATTATGCATAATTGTTGGCAAAATTGATACTTATTTTTATTCAGACAGAAACATAATTGTATATTATATTACAAATTGATAGTTATAGTATCTATCAAATTATTTCATTGAAAGATAAAAATAATTAAAGAACTTTCTTGTATATATAGTAATTACATAGTATAGAATATATTAATTTCTTTATTCAAATTGTCCATTTTAAAGAAACATAAAAAAAAACGAATAATCAATTCAAGAAAATTAATTTCTCACGTAATTACTAGACGGAAAGGAAACACATAAAATTTAATTGAACTTGTTGAAAACGTTCAAGCTATCCATAGAGCTTATTCTTCTGGA
This sequence comes from Apis dorsata, assembly GCF_000469605.1. NCBI lineage: Eukaryota > Metazoa > Arthropoda > Insecta > Hymenoptera > Apidae > Apis > Apis dorsata. The sequence continues at coordinate 829,901 of NW_006263656.1, read as the reverse complement.
AAATTTGTTTCCCTTGTTTACAACTCTCTCTGAAAATCTTCTATTACTTTTACTTATGAAACTGTAATTACTAACCATTCTCTGGAGAAGATTACTATATAAATAATTCCATTTCAATCTTTCACCAAATAATTATATACATTGTAGACAATTCATAATAATCTCTTGTACCCATTAATCGAACAATCATACAATCTTCAAGAAATTTAGCAGCAATGCTAAATTAAATGTCACCACTGATACTTTTAATTACCAATTATTAATTTCACATTAATTTCTAAATTTTATTAATTATCAATAAATAAGAATTACGAGATAGATCCCACTATCCAATTCGAATCTCTTCAATAATAATCGTGTTAATAGCAATTACAATTATATTGCCCTATCTCTCCATTCTCCATTCTCCATTCTCCATCGATATATACATTCCATCGAGTTCCAAGTCGACTCGACAGCTGGATAATTGCTTGTCCACCTAAATTTCCACGATATCCAATTCGAATTCTCCTCGTTGGTAAAGACAATGGAGCGGTGGAGCAAGGAATTTTAACTTCTCCTCGAGCTTTCAACGAGTCAACAAAAGTTTTCGCATTTTCCTTTCTCAGAGAAAGGCGATGGGTCCGGCTGGAAAGATTTCCACGCAATTGGAGTTGGGGAAATTCAATAGTCGGAAAATAGTTCGCAATTTAAGACCGAAATCGATATGAACTGTCGTGGACGTGGTTGAAACGCGGTTGGTTTTGGCAAGAAAATTCGACGAAAAGCTGAAACAATTTTGTCATAATGGAATCGATGCTTTTTTCTTTTATTTTTTCTTTTCTTTTTCTTCTTCTTTTTTTTTTTTTTTTTTTTTCTTTTCTTTTTCTTCTTCTTTTTTTTTTTTTTTCTTTTCTTTTTCTTCTTCTTTTTTTTTTTTTTTTTTGTTAGAGAAGATTCATTCAAGATGATATTCGTATAATTAATCTCTTTGCGGATATAGGAGAGAATTGGAAATGAAATTTATGGAATTCTTGAGGTGATTTGAATTATGGGTTGAATTATTTTAATGAAGGTGTTTTTAATTAGATTGAAATGTTGGAATAATTTGAAGAAAGTAAAAATCATTTTTAATAATGATTGTAAGAGATGAATAGCAAGGAAATGATAAAGTAAAAAAGAATTATGAAAGTATGATACATAGAATGTTGAGTAATTTTATAAAAAAAAAAGATTTTCAAAATGTGTTCTGAGTTATAAAGTATTCTGATTTTTTAAATATTTTCTGAATTTTAGTCAAAACAAAAAGTTATCTTTACATTCTAATAATTTAAGAAAAGATTTCATATTGGAATAATATTTAGTAGAGAATTGATTTGTATTTATGAAGAAATGAATAAGTTGAATAGGTTTTAGAATTTCCGTTAAATGAACGAAAAATTTTTTATTAAAATGAAGGAGAAAGAAAAAGGAAATAAGGTTGGTAAGTTGAAGTGTATAAGTCAAGGAATTTAGAATCACTGCAGGTGCACTGGCTCGAATAAATCTGAAAAACCAAGGAAAAATACGAAAATCGTAGCCGTGCAAACTCTTTGCCTTCACGAGAAGAAAATATATTTCCACCAGCACGTTGGTGGAAAGATTCTCATAGTACTTTTAGCCAGTTCTTTGACAAAGCAAAGAGCAATCTCGAGCCATTCTTCAAATAATATTTCAAAAAATCCATTCTTCTTCATACTTTCTTTATACTTTGATTTTCTTTTCTTCGAATCAATCGAGATTTAAATATTCTTCCGAAATTTTCCACAAAAATTCCATATATTCTTCTCGTTTCTCCAATATTGAATAAAATAAATAAAATTACAAAACTAAGAATCATAAGTCCATATAAAGTAGAACTGTGTTATAATTTTACATTATTGCAATAAACAAATTAAATCCAATAATAAAGAATATATAAATATACGAATTTTTAAATATTTTTAAATATTTCCAAACTTTTCTTAAATATTTATTTCTACGTAAATTGTTTAAAATAATTTCCACGTGACTTATGCCACCACATATATAATTCTCACGTGAAATTATTATTTATTTTGCGAGCAAATATTTTATTATTCTTCAGCAATTGAAAATTAATCTGTACTACGTATTTATCGATTATCATACTTAAAGATGTATCAAGTTTTCTCTTCCACTTAACGGATTAATGGGCCGAGTTCAATAAGTTCAAGTGATGGTCTTTTTTTTTTTTAAGATGGAAAATATTGTTCCATAAATGTAAATCGGGAGGCAAGGAATATATATGTTCACGATGCGCATTTCGAAACTTTTGTTCCGTAATACAGCACTTGAAAAGTCCGATAGAAGAGTGCGCTTACCCTCCATATCTCCCCAACCCTCTCTAATGTGTTTTCGGTAAGGATGGTCGGATTGCTGCTGCGCTTGTTTATTTCAGAAAATAGCCAAGTTTTGAACAAGAGAATATCACGGAAGTTTGTTGAATATATATATGAATATCGTTTGTAAATATCAAATATTTCCATCGAATATTAGAGATAGGTTTATTTGATCAAAGAATTGATGAGAAACAAAAATTTATGATCGAATAAATTTTCTTATTATTCGAGGAGAGATGGTTGAGAGATGATTTTGTAAAAATGTTGATATCGAGATATTTATATTTTGAATATTTTGTATCATATACATAATCATACACATCAACACGTATACATTGTGTACATTTTGCACCATTAAATTTTCTGTGAAAATATCTGGATATTTATCGATTCATATCACGTAAATATTAAAATATATATTCAAATTAAAATAAATAATTAAATAAATAACTCTAGAATGTAGCTTAATGATAATGGATTAATGAAGATAACACATTATGGTTATGTATCCATTTGCTCTTATATTTTGTAATGGAAAAATGTACTTATCATTATTCTACTGAATCTTTTTAGTGAAGCTTTGACCTATTTATATTTATTAATTAATTCTATTAATTCCATTAATCCTTGAACGAATAAATAAAAGTATTATTATTTATATAAACAAATGAAACAAGAAAACAGTGTACATGAAATAATATCATTTGTCAATTTTTATCACTGTTGTTTCATATTTATGAATATAATCTAAAAGAATTGTATATCTTATGAGAAACATATAATAGTTTATTGTGTTCTACTAATAATAATATTTTCTGTTTAACAGGTCTCAAGATATTTGGAGTTCACTCGGGATTACGATTATTTACGTTCGATTATATCCACTTTGGAAACTGAATTTTCTTTCTGGCAACGAGAGAAGATGATCGACGTTGAGAAGGATGGAAAAATATATAAAATGGCGCACTACGTGGTTAATAGTACCAGTCCTCGACCAGAAAGTTACAGGTAATAATGAATAAATTTGATATAATAGACTATAAATGTTTATACGAATTTTTATTAACATTAAAACTGAAGAAATTTAATTTAAAATTTTTTTAATCCTTTAACATTACATTAGATTGTTTTTTAATGTTTTTTAAATTGTGATCCCTTTCTAATATTCTAATAATATTTCTAATATTCAAATAACTTGCAACTCTTTCAATGTTCAATTAATCTTATTTTATTCTAAATATAAAAAGGATTTATAAAATTACATAAGAATGACAAATAATATTCTGTAAATCAATATATTGTATTTGTTATTCCTTTTTATATTTAGTGAAGTATAATAATAAATTGACTTTTGAATTTGCACAATGATAAACTAGATTGTATTCCAGGCACGTATTCATAGCAAGCTAACAATTTGTAACGACAAATTTATGTCTTGCAATGATAATATTTAAATGTTCTCTGGTTTACATCTCCTTGAAGTATAATCGAATGCAAATATTAATGTATCCCATGAACTGTCATTAAATTTAGGCTTTTCGTATAAATTTCGAATTCATTTGAAGTTTGTCAAATTTGTTTGTGTTTCGTGTATACGTGAAAACGGTAATCTCGTTTAGATTAGCATTGATTTCATGAAGACAGGAAATTTCAAACTGCTCTCCTTACTTAATCAACTTTGATAAATTTAGTTTGTCTTTTAGATATGTATTAATGAAGATACATGATAGCTTTATAGTTAATTTTAATATGAATATTTAACAAGTTTAGAATCTTTATAAATACCAAAGTTAGACATTCTAAGGATTCTAAGAATTTTGAGCTCTTAGGATCCAGAGATCTTTGAAATTCTTAAATTTTAGGATTCTTATATTTCTCAGCTTTAGAATTTAAAAAATTTTCAACCCTCCAATTATTCCAAAATACTTTATGAATTTCCCAATCTTAGAATGCTACAATTTTTTGATCTTACAATTCTGAGATCTTTAAAATTCTAACATTTTTTTAGAATCCCTGAATTTAGAATCACAATTTTTGAATCCTTAAATTTTGGAATTTCAGAATTTCCAATGATCCCTTAATTCTACAATCATTCAATTTCTTCAATCCTTTCCTATCCTAACAAATATAAATATTCCAATACTCTCCTTATCCAATATCAATCCCATAACTAATACATACATAAATTCTTTTTTCTCTTTTTATAATATCAGAGAGGATTATCTCATGGCGCAGCGGATGCCCGAAAAATCACGAGATTTCTTTTACAATAATATAAAGGCGGGCGCCGAAAGTGGCTGGGACTTTTCCAACAGGTGGTTCATACGAAACAACAATAGCAGTACGCTCAGTTTATATAATATCTCCACGCAATACATAATACCTGTCGACCTTAATGCGATTCTGCAACAAAATGCCCGGCTCCTCGGCGAATTTCACACTCTGCTCGGGAACAATGCGGTAAGCTGTGAAACATTCGTTGACAAACATACCGCGTTAAAATTCATCCGATAAATTGTGCTACACACAGTGGCTTTCGGTATATATATATCAGTAGAATTTAAAGGTTGATCAATGGATGTCGATTATTCATTTAAGATTAACTTGTTTCGTAGAGCTGAAACTGATTCTTTTGTTGATTGATTAATGTAAAAATTTAATCGCCTTGCACATTTGGGGACGAGTAACGTGATTTATCATGTATCTTGATTCATGTATTTGTTTTTCAATATTTTGGATATATTTTTAGATATATGTTTTATTTGATGAATTATATTAGCTTTTAAGATATGCAGATAAAGGATAAAGTTTGGAATAAGGAAAAGTGAAATGTTAAATAAGAGTGATTATTATAAAACTTTTATTAAATAATAAATTAGTAAACTTTTATTTAATAGTAAATTTCTCATTTTAATATTATCTCATATTAAATTCTCTTGATTAATATTGCAAAATAAAATATATTTTTGATATTGAAATTTTTATATTTCATACGATATCAATTGCTATAAATATAATTTTTCTAGAAATCTCAGTATTATCAAAAGATAGCATCACAGCTTCAAACGGCCATCGACAATGTTCTGTGGAACGAAGCGGATGGAATATGGCTGGATTACGATCTGAAGAACCAGAGGCCTAGGCATATGTTCTACCCTTCGAATCTTGCGCCACTTTACACTAAAAGTTACAATCGTGGTCAACGTGATTATGGCGCAGCTACTCTGAGATATCTCAAATCGCAGAATATCGACAACTTCTTTGGTAAGTTTTTGTTTTGTAATAATTCTTTTTTTTTTTCTTAACTTTGAATTTCAAACTCTTATTTTAATTTTATATACGTGAAAAATAATAAATTTCTTCTGATTTCTCACATTCAAAAGATGCTTTTGAAAAGGCTTTTCGTGGTCAAAAGTCATTTCTATAAGGATGAAATCGAATGGAATTGGAATGATAAGAAATAAATTCCACATCTTTTTATACCTTTGGTTACGAGAAAAGGCGACATTTATCATTCATAGAATACAATATTCAATATTAATATTGATATTTAATTTTTTATCTTCCTCTTCGAACAAAAATTATATTATTCCTTAATAATATAATAAATATAATAGAATATTAGAATATTTATTAATAACACATTTTTAAAAGTTCATAAAAATTATATGATATAAAATTAATATAATAATATTAAACAAAGGACATACATCTGATAAATTACAAAATTCTCTTTCTCTATTCACATTGTACTCCATATCTTCCATATCAAATCAATAATTCATTTGTCGTTTACCTCACTCATCATATATCACATAAACAACTAAAGCCACCATGATTAAGCATTCCACGCGGTTAATCTATCACGCATTCATTATCCAACATACATCTGATACCATCTCGAAACTTTCATCCTCGAAACACATTCAAGGATTACAAAATTTTACTCAAAAATCGTTTCGAAAGCTAGGAAAAAAAAAAAAACTAAAAGCCAGCCTTAAAACCGCTTTTTGTTTCACGTCCATATCTCAATTGGTTACCAAGATACAAAGGTTTAAAGCTTTAAAGCGTTGGCCATTTAAAGAGTACGCTGAATGGTAGCCTAATTCGCGGAATACCGGCGTGACCCACATTTTTTCCTTGAAAGTATACATATGTAGGTTTGTGGTGGTGGTGAAAAAGGATGGTGACTCGTCTGTCACTGACCATTCAGGTAGCGATGGGATTAAGTTCAGCGTATAGTTATAAATCCAAAATTAAATTCAATGCAAAAAAATCATTTCTAGAAGATAATAATTAACTATTTTATGAAACACATGTAAATTATTTCTTAAATTGTATGAGAATTACGAATTTCAAAGATAATAAAGAAAATTAAATAAATGAATAAATCTTTAGTAACATACATATCGAATTTATTCGACTTATATTCGATTCTATTTTGAAATAGTTTTTTCAATTTTGAAAATACTCGTAGAGAATTCGAATTTGTCACATTTAGATTCAGAATTTAATTGAAAGTATTTATTTTTCTAAGTTTCTATTTTTCCAAGAGATATTTCTTAAAAGATTCGAATTTTGTTTGTTAAATTTTCGAATCTATTTATGATTTGTTTAGTTCCATCGCTAGTCACAAGTGGCGCGAGTGTGATAGGTCAATGTCGTGTATACAGAAGCGAGAGATTCGAGGATGCGTCGAGAATGCAAGCAAGATGGAAACAACGAAACACACGAAATTGTGGTTCGCTTTAAACGACTTTATCTCAGGAACCGTGAGTCGTATCGGCTTGAAACAAAAACGATTTTAAAGCAGATGATATCTACTTTCTCGTGATAAAGTTTTATTGGAATCGCATAACTAGTTCTGCAGCATTCGGTCGGTCAAAGTTCAGTTTTAATTTTAAGAGATTTAAGATTGAAGATTCTGTGAAACTTAAAACAATTTTAACTTTATTTACTTCCTTTTTTTTTTTTTTTTTTGCAATTTCGTAGATTTAAAATGAGAGAAGTTTAATATGATATAAGTTTGGATACATTTTTATCGCGTGAAGAAAATAGAACAACGTATTTAATTTCTAGATTTCTTTTTTGCAGAATGTAATAATAGGATTAAGTTTTGCATATATTTGTAAAAAATAAATAAGTGAGTCCAAAATCCAGTGAATCCAAAAGATTTATTTGAAATACTATTTCTTTATTTAAGTATTATTTCCAAATAAGGAAATTTTATTTGGAAAATCAGGGAATAAAAATTTTTATTTATCTATTTTAAAAATCTATTTTTTTTTTTTTTTTGATTTCATTACTAAAAATTCATATTTGAGATTATAGTGAATATAAGAGGAGGATCTATTTAATTAAAGTAATTACATCCAGTTACATATAGTAAGAAAATGAGTTGTAATGAAGATAAAAGGAAACTCGTTTAATCGAATTCGTTTTCATTTCTTCCCCGCAGGAGGTACACCCACATCGCTAAATCATACGGGGGAACAATGGGATTTTCCAAACGCGTGGCCACCGTTACAATCGTTTATCGTAATGGGCCTCTACTGGACTGGGGCTAGGGAAGCAATGGATTTCGCCCATGAACTGGCGTTTAGATGGCTTTCTGCTAATTACGCTGGTTATAAGGAAACCGGGCAAATGTTTGAGAAGGTAAGCTGAAAAGGTATATCGAAAAATGATAAAGATAATTAAAATTTATTGGAAAGATTTTATTAAAAATATTATAGTGATAAATAATTGATCAAGAGAAATAGAGAAGTTAAATAGATAATATTTTATATTTTATATTGTTAAATTTTCAATGAAAATTGATATATTTTTTGAAAAAAAAAAAACTATTGAATAGCTTGGCAATCAAGAAAGAAAAGAAAATGAAATAGACAATATTTTAACTATCTGAACTTCCAATGGAATTTTTAATGAAAAAAATTAATATTCTTACAAATCTTTCTTTTCTTTTTTTTTTTTATCAGAATATCAATTTCATCAATTTTATTAACTCTGGAATCATTTTGTCTCAATTTTAAATCTTGGTCTCTTAAAAGTTAGAAGGAAGAAAAAGATGATAGTACTTCAAACAATAAGACGAAAGTTTCTTAAAAGGTCGAAATATTAAAAAAGATACTTCTGTTAAAAGTAATTTAATTGAAACTTTCTTTTATATAATATCTGAAATAAAGATATGAAAATAAAATAATCCAATATCTTTTGTATCAAAGATAAAAATTTCACACTTAGCTTAATAGTCTTTTCATTCTATAAATTACATAGCATAAATTTTTATTATATTGAAAATGATTTAAAAGTTTTAATTATTTCAAAATTGATTTATTTTTTCATTAATCATAATTGCAAAAATAAAAAAAACTATAATAGCTAGTATGCAAAGTATACGATATTTGCTGTAAAAAATTTATTTTAGAATTTAAAAATTCTCCACACATAAATATTGCCGAACAAATGAATAAATGTTAAAATACGTTAAAATATTCCCTTCTCATCAAAGGGTTCGAATACATGGATAGAATGAATCACTGCTCATCATTTTTCATCATACTGTCTATGAATTTTCACATAGTCAGAACCATTCGATCCTTTCCCTCCTTCTTTTTTTCTCTCTCCTTTTTTTTCTTTTTCTCTCTTCTTTTTTTTCCCTTCGTCGTTCATTTTTATATTTCACGATCGCACAAGAAAGATGCTCGACGAACGAAGGAAGAAAACATCATAGAGAACCATGAACCTTCCTCTCATACCTCATTTCGACCACGATACCGTGACGCGAAGGAAAATTTATGAAACTTGTTCGCAACGGGCAGCTTACTGATGAAAAATATCTTTATGTTTTTTTTGCCACGCATTTTCTTTTTTTTTCTTCTCTCTCTCTTTTTTTCCCTTCCTTCTTGTCTTGGACAAGACAAACTAAGCTTGGAAGAGTATATTTCAGAAATTTCTCTCAAAGGGTAAATTTATTGATTTAAATGTTCCATGTTCGAACAAATTGAGAATTGTCGCTGTTGGTGGTATGAAGAAATATAATGGTGGATGTTGTAAATAACATTCGTATCAATTTTTGGTATTCCTTTTATTCTTTTTATAAAAATATTTTTCTGACTTTTAATTGCCAGTTTTTGATGAAATTTCTGAAAAATATTTCGTTTTTTTTTTTTATTGTTAATTTTATCGTGACTGACAAAAAGTATATTTTTTCTCGGTGTTTAATGGTCAGTTTTTTAGAAATATAGGAGTCTATTTCGTACAAAGTATTAATAACAATATTTTTACAAGTATTATCAAATGTTTTTGAATATAAACGATTAATTTTAGATTATCTTTATCATTTTCTATTGAAATCTTCTTTAAAATGTGATAATTTACTCATAAGAAATGATACTTTCAATTCTTCAATTCACAAATTTTTAAAGAATACGAATTCGATTAGAAAGATTTTCATTATTCACAAAATTTTTAATATTACTTAGTTATTGATGATTTTTCAATAAATTAAAATTCAGATCTTTACCTACAAAGTTTTTCCAATATCTATTTTATTTATTCTAATAATACCTATTAAAGGACATAGATGTAAACAGATCCAAAGATTAATATCGAGCTGAAAGGAATTCAATATTGATTCCGAACCTCGTTTCAGCATTCCATAGATAATTCTCCGCTTAACGTATAAACCATCCGATGTGGAATATATTCCTTCGATCGCGAATCTCCACTCTGGAAATTACTGAAACGAATTAACAAAATTAAATTATCAGTCAAAATTCGTAACGAATGTTAATTTAAAAAAAAAAGAAAATTTATCTGCTTTACAGATATGTTAACATAATTGTTAAACGACGTTATGAAACAGAACGGTCGAAATGGAAGGAAGGAAAATAATTATTCGAGAAATTGAGATATATAAACGGTTTACAATGAAAAACGTGTCGATTGAAATCAACGATAATTAAAAAAATATTCATCGCAATCGTTAAAAGAAAAAATCAGTATATTCTTTGTCGTTGTAGAATATTCTTTGTAGAATAGAAATGAGGAATATTTCGTTTATCGAGATTTGTGTCAATCGATATAACTATCATTCAATCAAATGATACATATATATATAATAATATATAATGTGGATATATGTTATTATAGGAAATTAAAATTTAACGTGAAAATATTGAATTTTTCAAGAAAGAGTAGATATTTTTATTTGTTTGTGATTAAATTTTGATAATTTGTAAAATAGTTTCTTTTTTTTTAATATAAAACAGAGAAATCATAATCATTTATTATTTTATATATTATTAAATGTTTATAGAAAGTTTTTATTGAAAATTTTATTAAGTTGAAAAAGTAAAACAGATTATTATAATGTGAGACATTTTAAAAAAAATTAAAAAGTTAAAAAGTTTGGTAAAAGTAAAATATTATTGGAATTTTTATTAAATTCAAAAATTTAAATTGCCAAAGGATTAATTAATTTAATTAAGATTTCTAAGAAAAAAGATAATAGTTTGAAAGTATTATCAGTATTATAGGATTAAAAATTTTCTAATTGAAACGAAATATTCCGATAAAATAATTTCGTACAGCATGATAATATGTAATAACTTAGATCTTAATTAGAAAGTTTTCCCTCGAGTCGAAATCACGTTCATGTGGTCTTCCTTATAGATACATAAGGAACAGTAAAGAAGATTTAAGAGGCTATTCCGTAATTGCATCTGTGCTATTAATGACGATAATTCTTAATTAAATTTAAGGAATATAGGGATAAATGGTCGTCAATCTAATTAAACGATATGATACCATTAATTTTACCAATTTGATCGAAGAGAAAATTGATTGGGAAAGAGCAAACGAGTAATTTGTCAAAAGATGTTTAGAAAATATATTGTAAAATAGAATACAGATTTCTTTAGAGCAAGTTTAAATTATTTTTTAGAAACTTTTAGAAATTTAAAAAAGTTTAATCAAAGAAGAAGAAAATATGGGCATTTAAAAGTCAGACAGATCTCTTCGAAACAAACCTAAATTGAATGGTGAAAATCAAATTAAGAAAGTTTGTTAAACATTATTAACTTAAGAATTTTGAAATTTTCTTCAAGAGACAAGAGGGTTTACTTAGAAACTAATTTAACTTAATGAGACAAGAAATAATTAACACGCTCTTAAACAATTATCATATTCATTCAACGATTATAATCAAGTGTTTCTCGTAAAATTCTTAAGAAAGTAGATTTGCATCTTAATTTAACTTGGCCCTGGTTCTGAAAACGACTCTACTCTTTAATTAAATGCATTCATTTACCCTTAAAACAGCAGGATAAAAATAAAGAAAATGCAAATAGCATCGAGTTGACATATTTTTAAATAATATATTTTAACAACTTTCGAATGAACAACTGAAACGAGGTTTCTGTTCATCGCGAAGCTTTGTTTCAAAGCTTTATTCCAAAATCCTCTTTCTCCCTTTCAAAACATGATTTATTAATTTTCATCTCGATTCTTTGCTTTCTGTTTTGTTAAATATTTGCCGTGTAACGAGCATAAATTAATATCACTCGTAAATCGACAGATACTTTTTGTTTCCCAAATCTCGTCTGAACCTGTCAAATTTTAAAATTTTGTTAAATTAATGAATCTGATTTACACTTATTCGATTGATATTTCATAAAGTATGTGTTGAATATTAAATATAAAATCAAGAGAAATTATTTAATGTAGAAAATTAACGATGGTAAGTTATTTTTAATAAATAAACTTTAATATCTCGTAATATTATTTATATAAGAATTTTATTATTATATGTATCTTTGGATACATTTCGATCAGAATTTTTCTTAATGCTTTATTTCAAATATAATATAATTCAAAATTATCGTTTCTCATTGTTAATAATTGATGTCGAAAATTATTTTACTTATCATCATTCTTTCTTGTATATTCTTGTATTTTTTACAAGATTTTTTGCATGTCATATTTTCGATTCTTCACATTTAAAATTTACAATAAAAAAAATGCTTCAAAATTCCTCGATATACTCATCATATCTGCATCGCATCAAAATTTTTACCTTATCTAATTAAACGAATAAAATCAAAAAAAAAAAAAAAAGTTAATCCAAATTTATCACCCTTCTACTTGAAAGATTAAAATTTAGAAAAAGAAATAAAATAATTTCTCTCATTAAACAACCAAAATGATACACAATATCTTTGATTATTTTCTTCCAGTTTCGGTGATTGAAATGCAGAGAATTCAAAATTCATCTTAAAATTCGTCCACTTTCATTCTTAGAACTTAAAATTTGTCGAAAGTTTAAGACAGCTCTCAGTCGAAAGTTAAAAGGAGGAGCTGCATGACTTAATTACCGGAAGGGGATGTGCAGCCATCCTTTGAGAAACAAGAACGCGTGATTACTTGGTGTAATTAGCGTTTTAATTGCAGTACGATTCGATCGTGCCCGGCCAAGGCGGTGGTGGAGGGGAATACAACGTGCAGACAGGGTTCGGATGGACTAACGGGGTGGTCTTGGAGTTCCTCAACACCTTCTCGAGCATCAAGGTGAGGGAGGTTGGATACGAGGACGACTTAACCGAGATTGAACAGTAGCAGGTGAGATGATCAATCTATGGATTCACCTGGTGAGGGAAGATTTAATTTATGTGTAACTTGTGTGTGATAAATGGAAGTATTATTTAGATAATGTATCTTTGATGTTTACCATGCTTTTTTTGCAGTGAATATAGTTCAGATATTGGAAAAGAAATTTTGTGTAATTTTTAAATTACATACATTTGTTAAATATTTTAATTTTCAATTTGTGATGAAGGCGAAATGTGACAAATGGAAATATTTACATAGATAAATAATCTCTGATCATTTGAATCATACATTTTATAGAAGATATAATGTAAATATAAGAAGAATGTTATTAATGAAAATTCTATATTTTGTTTTCAAATATTTTAATTTTTAAAATGTGACAAAGGGAATGTATGATTGCAAAATGTTAACAAATGTAAATATATTTTATGTTATGAAGTAAATTAAAAAATTAAATTTGGAATTATTAAGATATTTATACAGAATTCAAAGTTTGTAATTTTTATTTTACAAATATTTTAATTTTAATTTTAAAATATTATGTAGTTTTTCATATTATTGTTTTTAATCATCAATCATGCCTTTTTTTAAATTGTTAGGTATCAATGCATTTATGAATATCTGGAAATTATTTAATTGTGTGTGCAAATTTAGATTAAATTTTGTTTCAGGTTTCATTGGTGATAATGCAACGTGTATTTTCCAACGATTCTAGTCCACACGGAAATACAGGGCAGCGCGTTTTATAAAACCCACCGTTTGTTCGATGCAAGTCTATGTATATTTTCAGCAAAATTTATCAAAAGTTTGAAAATTGTAGAGGAAAATCTTCTTCTATCGTTTTCGAAGCGAAATAACTCTAAATGAATAATTAGAAATGCGTTAAAAATAGATATGCTTTTATCTTAAAGCAAATATAAGAAAAAGAAATTTCAATTAAACATTTTTAACAGCTATTTATATTGATATAAATCGGAAAAGGAAAAAATAATTAATATTAATTATTAAATATCTTATTTATTTTCAGTTTTTTTAATACTTGAATGCATTATAAAGTTTATTTGTTAATAATTTATTAAAATAATTATGAATCCTTTTTCTTTTAAATCATCAAATGAATTTTCATATAAAATATTATCATATGAATATTATTTTTCATAATAATCAAAATTATGCATTGAGATATAAATTTGGAAGAATTATGAATGTCAATCAATATTTTTTTAATCGAATACAAACGAGTGTACAAGACATGGACGCAAAAAGGTATAATAATTGCGTGTGCAACTTCATCAGTATTTTAATTTAATATTATTTGTTATAATAAGTAGATTATATTCTAGAAAATTAGCATATCAGTTTCTTGATTGTTTCTCATGGAGAATGGCGACAAACTTCTGATAT
>NW_006263656.1:791940-815424 GCF_000469605.1 Apis dorsata | reverse complement strand
TTTTTTTTTTTTTTTTTTTTTTTTTTTTTTTTTTTTTTCTTTTTGAAACTATAAAAAGCAGCAAGTTTTTCAACACGTTCGTACCTAAAAATTCTAGATCGCTCATTATAGATATATAATATTTTATATATATATTGCGTCCTTTTGCACTATGGTATAATTTGTGGCTTGAAAAATTTTAATATTGTAACATAATAATAATATTTTTATTATATTATTATTAATTATATTATATTATATTATAATATATGTTGAAATATAATATATTAATATTATTTTATAATTTATTATTATTATTGTTGTAAATTTTTTTATTTAAATTTTACAAGTCACACTTAGAAGTGTAATTCAAGATTATAAGATAAGGGATTAAACTGCGTATAACAAATGTATATAAGAATGAATTATTTTATGATACAAATAAATGTAAGGATCGATTTAATATTAATTTAAAAATTAATTAAGAAATATTGTTACAGAGAAATTGATATATATATATATATATATAAATATATTTTTAATAATAATATTTTAGGGAGGAGCTGTTGTTAATGAGAAAAAAATATTAGATAAATGCCATGTAAAAAGAATAAAAAAAGAAAAGAAATTAAGATGAAAGATGTAATATTCATTTTTATCCTATTTTCTACATGGAGATTCAAATTGAATTATATAAATGAAAAAAATAGCTATCATGAGAAATTCATAAATATAATATTGGAAAAAAAGAAAAAGTAAGTATTCAAAATTAAATTTCATGGATCATATTTTTTATTTATGATGAATTATTTATGAGAATATATTTTCAAAAGATTAACTATTATATAATAAATTCAATATAAATTTATAGGATAACGAAATATTTATTGAACATACTAGCAAATATAATTATTCAACATTTAACGAAGTCAGCTATGCATTATTCTTGTTCATATTGAGTTACTTCAGTTAAAATCTGATGATACAGTATATACTATTCATTAAAATTCACTCTCAAAATATACTCGTATCACATTTTACAAAATCTAACCAAATCTCTTTTCATCTCAAATAACAATAGAATTTTCGAATAATGAATGGAAATATAATTAAACGAGTATAATATTTCTTACATTTACGATAAATATGGATTATTTATCGAATATTGAATTCCTTGTTGCATATTATATCATAAAATATAATTAAAATTTGCAATTCAGAATTTATTATCGTTTAAAATGAGAAAACTTTTCTATTTTCTTTCTCTTGTTTATTTTCATTCTTTTTAAATATTTCCAATATAAATAAACTATATCAAATTATTCGAAATGCAGCAAACACTTAAAAATAATCATTTTCATTGATTTTTATTGAATTCTTTTTATGAATTCTTTTTAATAATCAATTTACTTCTCAACAAATAATTCTCATCATATAAGAATAATTTTTCTACAACTTCTAAAAAAATTTAAATCGTTAAAAAAATATCCCACAAAAAATTTGTCTCTCATCGTAATGCTTAACTTTTCAGATAATACTTATACATAACACTTTTACAAACTTTTCCTTGAGAAACTTTTTCCTTTTTTTTTTTTTTTTTTTTATATATATAGATATACGTAGATATTTAAGCGTCCTATTTTCTATTTCGACTCATTCCCCGTGTAAATTGTCGTATCTCGACCGAAAGATGGAACAAAATATCTGAAACTCGATAAAAAAGTTTCGTGTCGAGTACTACTTCAAAAATGATTAACCAGCAATTTTTTTCCTCGAATTAAATTATTGCAATTTGAGACGAGTTTCGAGATCCATATCTCGATGTTTGCTTTCGTTCCTCTATGATACACTCTATGGATTTATATTAAACCCATCGTGTATAAAGAAAATTGCAAAACGCAACATTGCTTTCGATTCACTTACCACGAACAGTGCATAATGTCATGTACACAAGAGCGAAGCTCATAGCTAGTTTACGCTTCGCCAGCCTCAAAGGTGATTGCTCGCTCTTCTAGAAAGCAATAAATGAAAGGTAAAAGGCGAGTGTGTCACGAACGCGACTTCGAATCGTTGGATTTAATTCGCTCACGATTCCCTCTTTTCCATTCGTCTCGATCGGATTTAGTTCCATAGTTAAGTGGGTCGTTTGATAAGTCGTTGAACAGTATGATGTAGTCTGACGAGAGTAAGTCGTATGTTTTAAGTGATCTTAACACGAGCGAGGTATATGGAGTAGAATTCTAATGCATTTTCATGTCTTGTGCCTAGGGAGTTATTATTTTGATATCGTTTTAAGTGTTTAATCGGTTCGATATAATAAATATAATAAATATAATAAAGTTAGAGTATTGGTAATGGACTCGAAATGAATTTTTAATGTGAAATTGTAAATAACGTACATAGATTGTTTTTTATTATTTTATGATATTAGATTATTGATGTGTATCATTTTCAATGTGATGTAATTTTTGATTATTAGTAATAAAATTAATATAATTATAAATAATAATTAAATAATATAATAATATAATAAAAATAAAATAATATAATATAAAATAATATAATATAATTTAATAAAATAATAAAATTTATATCTATATGTTTGTAGAATGTAATATTTGAATATTTAAAATTGATTTGAATTATTATTTTATTTTTATAAAATTAAAAGAGACAAAATATAATTATTATCATAAAATATTGGTAAATTATTAATAAATTAATTATTAAATTATTTATAAAGTCAATAAAATTAATAATTTTATAAATTATATTGAATTAATTGATATAATAATTAATTGATATTAATATAAAATATAAATTATTTAATTATAGATAAATTATTTATAATATTAATTAAATTATTAAACGATATTAGAAATTAGAATAATATTATATAAACTCGAAATATTTCCTTTTCGCGCAATGTTATTACCGACACAACGCGTGACTTTGCCCGCCGAGCCACAGTCGAGTGGTGGGGGGGCTCAGTTTCGTTTCGACTTTCATACGGCGTAGTCGCGTCGCAACGACACGCGATCGATTTCATACATTATTTAAAATTGTACACGTGTTTTTTAAGTATTTAAAGTATGCATATTGTATTCGCGAGTGTTTAAAGTACGTATATTGCATTCACGTCTCGATTTTTGTACGGTGTAGATATATTGCAATTATGATCGATTTCATACATTATTTAAAATCATACAGGTGTTTTTTTAAGTATTTAAAGTATGCACATTGTATTCGCGATTGTTTAATGTATATATATTGCATTCTCGAGTATTTTAAAGTACGTATATTGTATTCGCGACTGTTTAAAGTGCGTATATTGTATTCACGATTATGTTAGAATACGCGCGTTTATTCGTGAGTGTCGATACGTTTCATCTTTGCAATGGAGGATCGAGAAGGTAGTAACTAGCACGAAGTTATCTACAAACGGTAAGTCGCATTTTGATACAGGTAGTTGATTTATTTTCTTTAAATATTTCTTTAAATATATAAAGAAAATAATTATTTCTAATAATTGTGTACAATAATATTCATTTCTTATTTGGTTTTGTTATATTCTGTTTTTTTATTAATGATTTACAATATTTGATAAAATATATTAAATATATTAAATATATTAAATTTCCAATCTAATTTAGGTCTTGTTATACATCGTAAATGTTCCATAAACTTTAGAAAATGTTGTCATGAATATTTGTTTTCTTGGGCGTTGTGATAATTGCGCAATTCATTTCAAAGAGATCAGACTTTCTTCAGGCGGTGCTCGTTAATTTACATTTTATCTCGGTATTTAGTTTCTGTGTTTCTATGTTGCTTCATTAGGATTATTACGTCCTTTTTAATCGTGATAAACATAACAAACGCGTCTGATTTCTGTAAAAAAAATTTCGCGAAGTAGAAATGTATATTGTTATCTGAAATATTTTTTTTTTTATTATTTGAAAAATTTTCTTGTAATTCTTAAGATCAAAAAAAGAGAAATTCAATAATTTTTCATGTGGAATTTCTTTTTCTCTCTCTTTTTTTTATGTAATTCTTTCACTATAAATAAAAATCTTTTAGAAATATATAAGTCTGATGAATAAATTTATGAAAATTTATTCATCAGATATAATATGCATATTTAATTATATAATTTATATGTCATATTATTTTATTATTGAATTGTTTTATGTAATATTAAAAATTTCAATCATAAATGAAACATGTTTATATCCTATATGGCATATTTTATCTAATTATATATGCATATACTTCCAAATTGCCAAAAGGAATAAGAAAGAGAATGGAAATGTAAAATAATTTGTTGAAATAATAATACGTAGTATTCTAGAAACGAACATAGTTATATAGATAAATAAATTAAAGGAAATTGCGGATAAGTTAAAAGAATAAAATATATATAAGCTTTAGCTTTCGCTTTTCGGGATAGAGTATTTTAAAGAAAAATTTTTTTTTTAAATTTTATTTCTTTCCTTACATTTTTTTTCTACCATAGTATCATGTTAAATTTTGAAAACAATAATCACAATACGATAATCGAAAGATTTTCAAATTATTTTCTCCATTATCAAAAAGTTATAAAAAATTTTTATTAAATTCTTGTCTCTTATTTTCAAACTTAAAATAAATTTCATTTTTTCAAGAACTGTATTGAATATTTAAAATTTCATAGAAAGAAAATACATATGAAAAGAAATTAAAATTTTTTTCAAATCTAAAATCAGGAAATAGAAAAAATTATTATAGTTATTTTTTATTTTATCTCGACATTTCGTAAGAGTTTATAATATGTTTAAGATAATGGAGAAATTATGAATGAATTTTTCGTTTATTTCTGGAAATACATACATTCTTTTAGAAATAAACCAGAAACTCGCATCTATAATCGTGATCAGTTTATCTAAAGTGTGGGATAGGTTAGTGAGATGCAAACAAAAGATTTGAGTATCCAATAAGAATGAAGATAATAAACGATTAAAATTATCTTACATTTTTTATCTACGTCTTTTTTAATCTCCATTTAACCGTATCATTTTCTTATCATCATTTTACGTGACAATATCTCGGGAATTGGAAGTCGTATCGGGATAAATCAAATTGCGTTTTAAAGAATACGATTCCATTTTTTTAACGATCTTTCATCCATCGATCTGGAATCATTATCTTTGAAATTATATCAGTTTTTTTTATTTTAATAATTTTTTTTCTCGAATTATAAAATGAATTACATACGTTCATTTCCAATAATATTAAAACTATTTTATTTACGTTATATGTAAAATTCACACAAAAATCTATATACATACGAATCTATACATAACGCTAACATTTGAACGATCGATTTTAAATTGGCAGTGAACGATGTAAATTTTCTTTAAATCTTCCCTGTATCATCATTCTTCTCCGATAGAAGGAACAGAAGTGTCGT
This sequence comes from Apis dorsata, assembly GCF_000469605.1. Taxonomy (NCBI): domain Eukaryota; kingdom Metazoa; phylum Arthropoda; class Insecta; order Hymenoptera; family Apidae; genus Apis; species Apis dorsata. The sequence continues at coordinate 809,999 of NW_006263656.1, read as the reverse complement.
AATCACGATTTAAGTCTGGAAATCGTTAGTATATCTCGTTATTTTTTTTGATGATCGCCATTGTTGTATCCCAACTTGAAGAAATCTTTCAGCACTACGTTGAACGTTACGGTAACAATACCCTCCACTCTCATGCGCGTGACTGCAATTATAAAACGAGTTATTACACTCGGGTGGCGAGGAATAGGCAAAACATCAGGTGCGCATAGCTTCTCGGCCATAGTTTATGGCGTCTGGGAATCGTGGAAAATAAACCGTGTTTCTGAGGCGCAAGTGCTTCCATTCAAACCACTTTATTCCGCGTTATTCTATTTTATTCAGAATCGCGAAAATCGTAAAAATATTCGCGACGATTTCTCGACCCATAAAATTCTCCTTATCTGTAATTAAAAAGTGGACGAAGATTTTTATCGGAATTATTCTCTTATTTTACTATTTTATTTATTATTATTATTATTATTTTTTAATGATATCTTCGAATATAGTTGTCATGATAGAGGGTAGATTTTGATAGTTTTCACGCAGATGATAGTTAGATTGAAATATATTTCACGAAGATAAGACTTGTTAATAAATTCTCGCGCATATCGGCGGTGAAAATTCGAAATTCGATTTATAATGCTCGAAATATTTATCTCTATCATCCGAATTCTCCATTTTACCAAATTTTCCTAAACTTTTTTAAAAATTGTATAAAATATAAAAGCCATTCAACCAAATTTATCCAAAGAAACACCCCTTTTATCCTTCGAACCTCGTGCAAACCAAGCATTTACCAAGAAAAAAAATATACCACAAATACGATCAAAAATTCGATAAAATCGGAAGAGAATTCCTTGCAGCGCCAACGAGAAAAAAAAAAAAAGAAAAAAAGAAACTCACCACCGTTCAAAAAAGCAAATAACCCCGGGGCAAAAATTCTCATCGATATAATGCCAAAAGAGACAAGCCCACGTTCGACATTTTCAAAGAGGAAAAACAGTGCATGGCCGAATCTTGGTAACAATTGATATCAGCAAAGTTGGACGTATCGATTAACTCGCGTTACAGATTCTCTCACCAAAGAGAGAGAGAGAGAGAGAGTGAGAGGGAGAGAAGGGCAGTTTAATTCCTTCCTGTCCGCGAATACGGAAATGTGTATGTTGACACAGCCGACGTATATCGAATCCTGTCCTTAATACTTCGAATCTTTGCAAGTTCAATTAATTTAACGTCAGTGGGCATAGCCATCAGGATGAGATCTGGAACGTGGAAACTGAAAGTGGCTCGAAATATTGCCTTACGTTCTCTACCACCACCCGTGGCCAATATCGTTGGATCAATTAGTTCTGGCCTTCTTCCGGTTAACCAGGCTGCGAAACGTTGCAACATCGACGAAGATTCTGGCACGTAGACGGATACCCTGCAAGAAATTTCATCGTTGTTTTCATCGATGCTCGTCACTGGCGAAATGCTTGGACTGGCTAATTAAACTAGCTTGGGGGTGGTGGCTCGATGTTTGCCAGGTGGCTCGAGATTGCTCGAGATACGACGTAATAATTATCCGAATAATTAGGTGGGGCCCCATTCTGGTAAATAGTTCGAGGTGTTCGAACGGATATAGATATTCGAGGGGGTGTTTGAAATTTGATAGGAAGATTTCGAAGTGAATATAATTTGGGAATATAATTTCGAGAATTTGGAATGTGTTTGTTTTGGGAATAAGTTTCTGGATTGAGTTATTTGTGATTTTTAGGGGAGGTTTTGAGGTATTTAGGGGAGATTTATTTGTTTTGCGCGAAGGATGATTGTATTTGAAGATTATAGAGAAGATAAATCGTGGCTTTTTTTTCTTTTCTTTTCTTTTTTTTTTTTTCTTTGGGATCGTAAAATTATTGTTCGATGATCATCGATTCACTTTATTTAAGACTGTTTTTATTTGGTCTTGGAATTAGGTCCTACATTTCAATTTTTCGATCTTCTTATTTTTGATAGAAACTGATTTTTTAAAAATATTCCAACAAAGAAACAATTCGATAGAGAAATCGTGGAAAATTTTAGTTTATTTTTATCGTGAAATTGATAATCAAAATTCCTGTTTAATTTAAATTAAAATTAATGAAAGAATTTCATAAAAAATATAAATGTTTTAAACTATATTTTAAATTTTTAATTTTAAAGTTCCAAATTTGATTCTATAATTCATTCCTTTTTTAAATATTATTTTCGTAAAATTGAATAAATCCAGGAAATTATTAAATATACATGCTTTCTTGACTCTATCACACTAAATAATTCAACTCTAACTAAATTATTTATTTCAAGATAGCTTCCTTTTGAAGCTATCTTGATTTAGTTATCAAATAATATAAAAGTTAAAAAAATCAACAGGCATCTCCACGATACATACATAGGTTTTTGATGATGATCTTCATTTATCTCTTAGATTGAAGTATCGTTAATTGATACACCGAGGTGTGGCAATAAGTAATAAATAACACGGTGTTAAATTTCGCTATGAAATAATAAAGACTGGTTATAATCTAATACCTTTTCTCATGGTGACCTATTTTCAACGGCAAATGACACACTCCATATCCTCTGATGACGTCGTGGCCAAAGACATCCAACCCATAAACAGACAATATTAACTGGGGCCCTAGAATTTTATATAGAGAATAGATAAAGGATTTTTGCGTTTTATTTTTCAGTTTTATTAAGAGAATTTTTCAATATTATTAGGATTTTTTTTTTTTATTCCAAGTATTTTTCATTCATAGTACTCTCATTCGTGTTTAGTTAGAGTTGACAGCATAGCGTGGGTGGCTTAGCATAGAAAGTAAAAAAAAGTTGACATAACGTTTTCAAATATTTCACGTCGTATTTCAAGTTTATAATTTTTAGTGTAAATTATCAAGAATGGAAGGAAGAGAGATGGCAAAATTTCTTTTTTTCAAATTATTTATAACAATTAATCTTCTTCTTTCTTTCCCCATTCTGATTTTTAATTTCCAATATGTTAATCTATGTATCAATTCGACAATTGTTTATAAATTAAAAAATAATGAATTTTATTTTACCTTAAATTTATTTGTAATTTTAATTTTATCTTTGCATATCTTCTCTGTATTCAATTATAACAACCCATAAATATGAGTACAACCTATTTGTTCAACAAACAAATTAAGGGAGAGAATTTATGATATTTTATTACAAATTTCAACGAGACAAATTCTCGAATAACATAAACGAAACAACAAAAAATATAAATAAATAACATTACATCGAATCGAAATTTAATACCGAAGCTTTGCCGAAAACAAATATAAAAAGAAAAAAAAAATTTACGGTTTTAAAAAATAGAATGCGAAATATCTCGCGCGGCCAAGCGTGAAAACGTTCAAACAAATCAAGCATCGACTCACATCCATAGGGATTAGTACTCTTGAACGTGACTTCCAGCGGGAAATTCCAAACTGCCAGATTTCGCGGGTCATCGCTGCACTTGCATATCTGTGTCAAACCCTCCTCAATACCCTGATGGAATTTTGCACAAGTCAGTGGCCGATCGACGGTTAAAATCCCCTTTGGAATCACATCGACGTCGATGTGACGTCGTGTCAAATGACTAAACAAAATAACTCACCGCGACCACGCTCCATTCCGGGCCAAAGTGAAATCCATATTTGCAGTAGGCGTTGTCGATGTCGTAAAATTCCGCGTATTCGATGGATCCTGTGATTGAGAGGAAAAATTCACCCTCGATCGACATGACAGGATTACGCGACGAGGATCGATTTATTTAATTTATTATATTTATTTAATTTATTTTTTATCACTTCGAATACGCTGAACGTTTCCCCAGGATAATTAATATATCGATATCCACGATATATTTTATTCGAGGAATAATAGAGGAATAATAATAAAGATAATAGAATAGGTTTAGTATTCGCGATTATTTTAATTATTTTAAATCCATAAGTTTTTTTTTCAGAAAAATTTCTGCACTGCGTTAAATATTTCACAATATTTTGTTTTACATTTATTTTATTTTGCTATATTATTCACTATATTTTTTATTTAGGAAATGTTTTTTTTTAATTAACTTAGATCTACGATATTTTTTTTTGTTACGTTAATAAATTCGCGATGTTTATTTTAGATTCATTATATTTATTATAACCGTAAATAATGTAGATCCGCGGATTATTTTTTTTAACTTCGGGATATATATTCTAATTTTTTTTAAAAGCTGCGATATTTTTAGAAAATTTCTAGGGATAGAAATTGGATTAAATCTAATTTTTTTCGAACAGTGTTATAACCTTTGAATGGAAAAGAGACTAACAATAGGTTTATTTATGCTGATGGACGTTTTGTGTACGGTTAGGCGAATCGGTCGTCCTGGTAACGAAGCATGCGCCTCGATTTTGTATAACATGTGGTTCATTTTAACGGTGAAAAGATGTAGATAATATGGAATATTCTCTTTTAGTAGTCAGGAAAGCGTCAGTCATGTTATCTAATATAACAGCTTTCATTATTCACTTAAACTCTATGTTGACGCGATATTAAATATTTGGAGAAATTGAGGAGAATCGTGAATCGAGAAAATGAGGATGGAAAATAATTTCTAGGTGTGCAATCTCGTTTAATTTGATGAATTAAATTTAACATCGTCGAAAAATGTAGAAAAGAGAAGGTGAAAGACAGATGACGATATACGCATGAATCAATATAATGATAAAATAGGATTTTATAAATAAAGAATTACGTTTAAGGAATAAGGAGTCATATTAGAATAGAAAATTAAAAATATGTAAAAATATCAAAGCAATTCTACTTTTAAAAGTAGAAAAATAATTTTTTTTCGGTAGTAAAAAATTATACAAGTTGATATTGAATTTTTATAAAATATTTAGATTTTACTATTATCTATTGAATATTTTTAATAATTTAAATATTTTAGCTTACGACTGTGAAATCTAAATATTTTTATAAAAGTAAAATAATTATGCTGTAATGATATTTGATAAAAATTTTTATTGCTTATTATTTTTTTTTTCGATATAAATTTTTTTTTTATATTTAAATATTTTCATGATCAATTATATAATTACAGATGTTCCAGACTTTGTCACGGCGCATGCTTGGATCTGATTATCATCGATAGATCATTATCAGGAAAAACATTGTCATAGATCATACGTTGCTATTAAATAATCCTTCGCCAGTTTTAACATGGATCTTCTTGAATCTATCTTCATCTTCTATAAAAAGGGGTAAGTTGTTTTTTATTTATTATTTTAATTCATACAGAAATTAGTTTATATTGATTTCGAGGTTAGATGAATTGGACACAGTGATTTATTTAGAGTTTTAGAAATTTTTTTAATATTTACTTTTTATAGTTTTTTCAAAAATTCTACTTAATAAAATAATTAAATTCAAATTATTTTAAACAATGTTTTGATATCTTTGATATTTCTTCTATTTTTTTTTTTTTTCGTTTTAAGAAATGTTTTTGATAATTGAAATTTAGGCAATCATTATTTTAAAATATTTTATTGAAAATTAACATAATATTATATTAAAATTTCATTCGTACTTTAATTGCAATTATGATTTTATAACTCTTTAAAAAAAAAAATAGTTTTTCTGTTTATCAACAAACGATAATAACGAGAAAAATTATTTATTATTTTTATAAAAATTAGTCATAAACATTTGAAGAAAAAAAAAATATTTCCACTTCAATTTTTCCAAAATCAAAGATACCATTGAAATTATATAATTATATAAGAATACATCGAATGAAAATGATAAAAAATTTTCTTCATCGATATTAGGCGGGAAAATCACGTTCGATATTGCATAAAATAAACGAAATAATGATATTATTCGCTCCAGAAAAATTTTTTATTTCTTTCTGATGCAATAACAACGAATCTTACATTCGATAGTATCAGTCGTATCTAGAAAATATTACAATTGTGACATGTTCTACACTGCGAACGATACGTAATATGTACAGAAGATTCTGTCGAACCAGAACGAAATTCATGCCCGATAAGAAGACGTGCAATCTCGACGTGCCATCGTCGGGGCTGTACACGATTTTTTAAAAATGAACACACAATGGCACATACGAGTTGCATTGTCTTCCTTATCGGCAGATGAAAATTTCCTATTGCGTTTTTTACGAAACACAGAATCTTTCAACGCGTGATTTTCAACAGGCGTGATACAAGTGTGTAACAATGTCTAAAGAATGATACGATCCATTCTTTTCTAAGATAAACTGACGTCAACTAGAAAATTGGCTAGATTATTCTTCTTATGTTTCCACTCAGGCTCGGTTCATCACGGTTGTTGTTCTCTTCCATTCGTTATCTTACGACGAATATTACGAATTTTATTGAGGTATTGATCAACTCACACCAAAATATCTGGCATGACCGCACGTTCTTCTCTCCTCTTCTTTCTTTCTCGTTTTTTAAGTAACTTATTCGTCGATCGCCATATCGATCGAAACGACGATCGAAGCGCCCTCATCTTGACGAATATTTTACGTAAATCTAACTGGAAGATTGGTGTGTTATATTGTATCCATTCTTAGCATCGATATCGATAAACACACAATTAACTACGAGATCGTGCACGTTTTCTCGAAAATGTGAAATTTCTTCGATGAACGAACGCGATTACTGTCCACTGGCAATCTCCTTCATACGATTTAGAGCTGAACCTGCCTTGAACCAGGAAATTTGTTGCTCGTTCAAGGTGTGATTTAACGTGATTTTGTCCACTTTGCCATCCTTGTGTTTGATTTCTGCTTGAACGGGCTGTAAGAGAAAAAAATTAGGATTAGACACGACTTGTTGAACGTGTTAGGACAGAATAGAATCTTTTGATTGGAAATTTGATCGTTAGCCAAGATTTTTATTTTATTCTAGAAAGGATATGGATTAAAATTATTGCATAGGAACTAAGGATAGGAATAAGGATTGCCTCATATCCTTGAATACTTGAATGGAATGCACTGATGATAGTTATATTAATGTTAGATATTTTTAATGTTTCTTGATCGACTATATATGGATGACAAATTTAAATTCAAATATATTGCGTTGCATGTTATAGCGGGAAAACTAAAATAAACTAGAAATAGAATAACAATATAGAAAAAACATAAAGGATACAGGATGTTTCGTAGGAGAAGTTTATATGAAAAGAATGAATAATAATTATGAATAATGATTAAATCATTGTAATCTATAGAAAAATCTAAATGGCTAGCTTATTTTCATCGTGAAAGATAATTAAATCATTAATGAAAACGTACTTTTCCAGGTGCCAAATCCTTTAATCCAAGAAGGCTGATCTTATCTGTAGGTTGAATCTTATCGTAATCACTAGCATTGGCAAAGGTGAGAGGCAACAATCCTTGTTTCTTCAAGTTGGTCTCGTGGATACGGGCAAAGCTCTTTACAATAATGGCACGGCCACCTAGATGTCTCGGTTCCAAAGCTGCGTGTTCTCGGGACGAACCTTCACCGTAGTTTTCGTCACCAACTGCTACCCATTTGACGCCATTTTTCTTGTAATGTCTGGCAACGTCCGGAACTTTACCCCACTCACCAGTAAGCTGGTTCTTTATTTTGTTCATTTCACCATTTTCTGCATTCACAGCTCTACAAAATTTGTCGAGATATATATTTAAATTGGAATAATTGAATTGGAATAATTGAACGTGAAAGAAAGATCTTCAATCTTTAAATTTTTAAAATTTACCCGATGAACATATTGTTCGAGATATTGTCCAAGTGGCCACGATATTTCAGCCATGGGCCAGCAGCCGAGATGTGATCTGTGGTGCATTTTCCTTTTACCTTGATCAAAACGGTCAAATCGGTGAGATCTTTGCCGTCCCATTTGTCGAATGGCTCTAACAATTGCAATCTCTCGCTCTTCGGGCTCACGTCGACTTTGACAGTGCTACCATCTGCTGGAGGAGCATCATAAGTGTCTTGGCCAGGGTCAAAACCACGGTTTGGAAGTTCATCACCTGGAATAATAATGGATTTTTGAAAAAATTTAAATATTAAAATTAAATTTAAACATTTTTTATATTGTTTCTGAAACATTGAAACAATTTTTTGAAAAACATTTTTCTTCTTTTATTGTTAAATAATCAAAATTAAATAAATACAAGAAAAAAAGTTCCAAGAAAAATAATGTTCGAAAATTGTCACTATGTAAAAAATACATTGTGAAATATTTCATAAATTCACTATATAAACGAGTTTCCTTCGAAAAACATACTTATCATCGAAATAATTGTCTCAAGCAAAGATACGAAAGAACTTTGTTCTTTTCATAAAAAAACAAATAAATAGATTCACGAATTTTTTATCAATCTCTCGCTGTTTGTCCATGAAATAATCTCGCAGAATGAAATAATTAACTACATCATTTCTTTTCATCTTCAAATTGAATTAAATAATTTCAAAAATAAAAATTATATCAAATATTTCGTAATCTGATTCAATCCTCGTTAAATAAATAGTAAAATTAAAAAATAGTAAGTTAAAAATAATAAGTTAAATATAACGTTGTAAATAGTCAACGTTTCATTCAATATCAAAATCATATGCAGACATATTGATTAACTCATTATAAAATAAATATCACAGGTTGTGACTCATGTTTAACTGTCTGCAGACTAATAAAAAAAAAAAAAAATCAATAGAATTCCATTTATATGAATTTATTAATGAAAATTCATTTAATGAATCCCTAATCAGCCACGATTTTGAATTATTCTTGACTAATGAATTAATTCTTTACTTGAATATTCATGCAGTTTGTGGTTCAAGTTCAAGATAATTAGACCATTGTTTAAAATTTACCTCACATAATAAGATAAACAATGGAATGTTTGTAATAAAATAATTAACGAATAATTTCCTATTTACCGAACGGATCTTTAAGAAGGAATTCCTTTCCATCCTTGGCCTTGAGCTTATCGGTAACCGGATTAAAGTCCAATCGGCCAGCGAGCGAAAGAGCAGTGACGAGTTCAGGGCTGGTGACGAAAGCGTGTGTCGCGGGATTGGCATCGTTTCGACCCGTGAAATTACGATTGTACGATGTGACGATCGTGTTCTTATCACCCTTCTTGATGTCTTTACGATCCCATTGACCGATGCAGGGCCCACAAGCGTTCGCCAACACGGTGCCTCCAAATTCTCGAAGAATCTCGGCCTAAACGAAAGGATCTTAAGTTGCTTAAATGGTAATTTTTTCAAATAATTTTATTGTATTAACGATATATGGATTTTAAAATTTTGCAATATTGTAAAACGATTAAGTATTTTTAATATCTCTTCTTAGCTCTATTCCCCTTCGCAATATCTAGAATTTTTCCAATAGGTTTTAATATTATTCCGTTTTGTAAACTTGGCCAAATTTTAAAACGCATCTTAATCGAATCGATCTCATTGTCATCCAGTGATCCTCCGATCACGAGAATCGACAAGTCACTATTTTTTCCCTTTCCTATTGTCAAAATACATCGAAGCCAAATTAAGAATTGGCGTGGGTCGCGTAATTTGTTTCTAAGCGACATGTACCAATGTCTGGCACGGGTTCAAAGTAACTGTGCAACTGTTCCACCCGATCCTTATACCAAAGCATCGTTCTAGAAATATACGTATACTCACTATTCCGTCGCGTTCGATCGTGGCACGAATTTGTTCCGAACCTGGCGTGACATTGAACGCCGATTTCGCTTTTAATCCATTATCGATGGCTTGCTTAGCGATATTAGCGCAACGACCCATGTCCTCGTAAGAGCTGTTCGTGCAGGAGCCGATCAGGCCGACCTTGATCTCGTTAGGCCAGCCATTCTTCTTGGCAGTTTCACCTGGTTGGAATTAGTGCAAATGATACGAGCTTAGCTTTTCTTCCTTTCTTAAATTCTTTCTTTCAATTTTATCTCTTTTCTAAATTATCTCGTGTAACAAAATTTATATACCAGAAAAATTTTAACTAACTTCCAATTCTTCAAGTTATCTTGAAAGAAGTCGATTAATTGATATTACAAGAGGATCCATTAAGTTTAAGAATTAAAAGAAATAACTTGGATGAAAATTCAATTCGATTCGATTACTCACCCAACTTAGAAATGGGATGAGCGAGATCGGGCGTGAACGGTCCGTTCACGTGTGGCTCCAACGTAGAAAGATCGAGCTCTATGATCTGATCGTATTTAGCGTTGGCGTCGGCAGTGAGAAGGCTCTTCCTGTGTAGATCGGCCGCGTTTGCGATCTCGGATCGTCCAGTTGCCCTCAAATAATCCTGCATACGAAAGTTGTACGGGAAGATGGATGTTGTGGCGCCAATCTCGGCGCCCATGTTGCAAATGGTCGCCATCCCAGTGCAACTTATGCTCTCGACACCTGGCCCAAAGTATTCCACGATGGCCCCGGTTCCTCCTTTCACCGTCAAGATACCGGCCACCTTGAGAATGATGTCCTTAGGACTCGTCCATCCTTTGAGGGCCCCGGTCAGTTTCACGCCTATCACTTTGGGGCATTTCAACTCCCACGGTATGTTGGCCATCACGTCCACGGCGTCAGCCCCACCTACACCGATGCAGAGACAGCCCAAACCGCCGCCGTTCGGCGTGTGGGAGTCGGTGCCGATCATCAGCAGACCTGGAAATGCGTAATTCTCGAGGATGATCTGGTGGATGATACCGGAACCAGGGTTCCAGAAACCGACGCCGTACTTGGCACCGGCCGTCTTCAGGAAATTATAGACTTCCTTGTTGATGTCCTTGGCGCGTTTCAAATCTTGCTCGCCACCCACTTGGGCCTCGATCAAGTGGTCGCAGTGGATCGTCGAGGGTACGGCGACTTTTGGCAGTCCTGCGAGGAGAATTTAGAATTTTCGGTAAAATATCGAGCATATTTTGCGTGGTATTATGTAGCAGACAGTGCAATTTTGTTATTTCTAGAAGTTTAATTTAACAAAGAAGAATTAAGGATTCTTTTTCTATTTCTAGAGCAGAAGGCTTTATTTATTTCTCCGATCCACAATCGTTGAAAAATTCGTGAAAAATTTTTATAAAGTATCTTATTGTCGCGTAATTAATTCTGATAAAGTTCTGTTGCTACGTGCTAAAAAAAAAATATTATAGGAAGATAAACGATTGTGTCATTTATCTGCTGTTAACTGGAGGTTATAAATAAATATAAAACAGCGTAAAATATAGCAGCATATAAAGATCGAAGCAGAGTGATACAAAATATTCGAAATTGCACTTGAACTGTTTGATATTGGAATATTCGTAAGGTTAGTTCATCATTCAGAGTTAAATTACTAATATATTTTTCACTATACCGGAACTGATAAATTGCAGCATGGCCATCTGAGCAGTGGCATCCTGCATAGCCACTCGATCTGGTCGCAATCTGAGATAAGTGGTTCCACGTTGAATTTCCTGCTTGTCGGGTTCATCGAGATGAGAATATAAAACTTTTTCGGACAACGTCAGTGGCCGGTTCAATCTGGAACGATTTTATCACACGGTCGATTAAGAAATCAAGAGTAAATAAAATACCTTGGACAGAGAGGATAAATATAATTATACTCGCCTCTTTCTCACTACTTTTAATTTCTCTTCCAACTTGTCGTAAGGGAGATAACTAGTCGAATCGAATTTGGACATTGCCACCTTTTGGGCGGCAAAACTCAAGGCGCTCGCGCTGAAACATCTTTGCTGGATGTCTGTCACGAATATCGCGAGTTTCTGAAAAAAAAAAGATTGGTAATTAATCTTTCCAATATAATCTTAAATATTTATATATATAGTATATCTTTCAATCGAAAGTAAAAATTGAACTTTAAATTTTAATAAGTCAACATTAAAAAGAAAATATTTCAAGAGAAAAGATATATTTATATATTTATATTTATAAATATATATTTATATTACAGATTAAATTTATGACAATATAAATTCAAACTTGTTGATCGTATTGTACACAATTTTCGATTTGCTTCACACCGACGCGTGTGCAATCAGTTTTTGTTAATATCAACTTCGCGAGATAAGGCGAGTCGAACATATTATAAATAAACCTAACCAGAAATTTATATTAGTCGAATCGTTACATTTTGATTTATATTTTATATTTAAGTGTAACGGTTTACTAAACATTTAATGATAACTGAATAATTAGAGACTAGAATTGTTTTACTACGTGTCTATTTGCTTGTTACGTATAAGTATGTACACGTAACGTAATAGTTGCGAATATATATACATATATATATTCATCATACATACAATATCAGTTACGTAATTCTATTCTAACATAGACAAAGATTTTTTTCCATCGTGATCCTGAAAATTCTGCGACGAAAAAACAAATATTTCGAAAAAGAAGAAATAAAAGATCGGACAACGTGTATTTTTCTTATCTTGTTTACACGTTTTTATCACACGACGAATTATCGAAGCTTGCCGTGAAAATAAGAGGATCAAATTACCGAACGATGCATATTTTCCATTCATCTTTACCCGCCATGCACGCCAAACACTCCTGCGCAATGGCCGCGGACCTAACCTCCAATTTTCTCAAAAATATACCCAATATATGAACAGCAACGTCGAAACAGATTATGTAACGCGTCGTATATCTTTCAAATCGTCTCATTCCTCTAGATCATCCGTGCACAATTATCACCGCGTCGCAATTTTTCTTAAGGAGTAGCCAAACTTCTCCAGAACCGCCATTATTTTAAAATAACATAACCGAACGTTTATCGAAAAGCATCGCGATTCTGGACTCAACTCGATAAAAATCGTCGTCGAATTCTCTTCGAACGTGTCAGAACAAAAAGATGTAACGCGATATCACTTAATTGAGATAATCGCAGGAACAAAGTGGTGCAGATAACGATTAATTACACGAGTCTGGTCACTGGAGATTATTGCTCTCTTGGAGTTGTTAATTAAATCAAATTAAAAACGTATTATTATCGTTATTCCAATTAATGATCGACCTATCCATCAGTTAAACATGACACGATCGACCTTGATAACGGGGTCAAGCGGTCAAAATTATGGATGGATCGTAAAATGTTATTTATTTATTTATTTATTTATTATTCTCAAGTTATCGATATCGTTTTATACGGAGAAGTGATGGAGCATACCTGATCCCGAAGGATTCGGGTGCAGTACGACATTATGCTGGATGAAGATTCAGCCTCCCGATGACGTTGCGACTCGTGAAACGAGGTTTATAGGTGGAGGGAAGCGCAGGCGTGTGACAAAGAGGAGCGAAAAATCGCGTCTCGTCTCGTGGCAGTCCTTCTCAAACCGGCCACTAGAGAACTGAGTGAAATTCTGCTCGGCTTTCTCGTGTCAATGCTGCGGGGCCACGCATGCGCCCCTTTCTATATTTGAATACGAATTTTCTGAGAACGACTGGCTGGCGCCTCCACTATATAGATACGTTTCACGAACAGACGTTTCATGACACTTTCGAGCAACCAATCGGAGTTTTGGTTGATCGGATCGTAACAGCTGTTCATTCAGCTCGTCACGGCGCAGATGCCGTTGAAGTACAGTTTGGTCAATTCAAATTCGTTGTACGAACGATAGATTCGTCGAAGAGAGAGACATAGAATTGGACAAATTTTGTCGAGACGCAGAAGAAATAATGAAATGAGGAACTAAATGAATTGAGATTTTGTTTGGATTTTGAAATTTGCGAAGGATAGAAGTGTGGTAATAATTTTTGAGAAAATTCTGTGAAAAATAAATATTATAATAATACGCATAATATTCAAATGAAATTTTACTTGTAATTGGAAATGAAGTCGTAAAAGTGTTCGTGATTACAATTGAAAAATAATCGACAATTGTGTATGAAAGTTTCAGTAGAATCGATGCAATCTAGAAGAATTTATTGGGTCAATCATTTTAAATTGATCTATAATACACGTCTATATATAAATCATTTGTAAATTATTATTGTTTTCGATCTTTCTTTAACACTGATCGTCCTTCTCTTTTTAGTGAAGTTTTATTGATCGAAATGTACTATAGTCAAGTTTAGTAGATAGCAGCGCAGCGAGTGTTATTAAATGGAACTTATAACTTGTAATTCAAAGAATTCCCTATAGAGGGCAACTAAGTCTCTATTAATCGATCAAACTCTGAGATGGATTTCGATACGTGGGAAATTTAAAATTGATTTCGCTTCGATATTTTAATATAATTGTAAGTTATTAAATTTTTCAATTAATTTATAGATATTAAAATAAAAAAAATATAAATCAAGATGAGAATGATAAAATAGATGTGAATTAATTTAAATAAATTTTACAAGAAAGATTGCTTTGTTATTATTCAACTAATTATTTATGAAAATAAATAATAAAAAATTTTATATAATAAGACTTGAAGAATAAGTTTAATGGAGCAATTGTTTCAACATTCTTGCTACCTAATTCTTGTTCCAATCAACGTTATTTTTATTTGCAACGTCATATCAGTTTATGAGTCTCTTCGATGTCAACAATTGCAACATACAAATGCACTTGTACTTGAACATTGTACCATATATATCGAAATATCTTATGAAGAATAAATCATATAATTCTGATAGTTAAATATTATATTACGCGTTAAATAATTTCAGAACAATAACAATTAGTTTCATCATCATAAAAATGTGGCACGCGCTTGGAAAATACGCAAAGATAATAATTCAAAATGCTCCAGATTACTTTTATCTATCGATATAATTTCGTTGTCAAGAATTGTCGTAAGAATTCCAGTTCAGAATTGAAAGATAATAATTCGAAGAAAAAATTTTTAATGAACAGATCAGAAATTTATCATGCATAACGCAATTTCACGAAACAAAGAAAATTTTAAATTTCTATTGAATACAAATATATATTCCTATTAAAATATACTAAGCTTTAATAATTATCTCTTTTACAGAATATTAATTCTTGATGCAAAATATAGTGATTCATAAATAAATATACTCAGAAGAAATATACATATTAAGATAAAAGTTATAAATAGATAGAAGAAACTGGTTTCTACGACAATTGTAAAAATTCATCGTAAATTCTTAACGAATTTTTACATTTTCTACATTGTCAACAATTTTTTTTCCCACAAAATTTATTTTCTAAACGAATGAACATCATCATCAAGTCTATAAAAATTTTACTCTTAAAATTAACAAATTTTCGAGTAAATCAAATCTGTCACTTTTAATATAATTAAATAAATAAATTAATACTTAAGTGACTCCAAATATTATTTAATTATATAATTATATAACATAATTAATAATAAAACATAACATAATATAATTACTGAAATTTTTAATTCGTATCTCGAATATATCTTCAATATCCAAAACGATATCGCACAAATTATTCGTTATCGTAAAAATATATTCCAAAACTCAAAAATCTTCAGTAGATCGATCGATTAAATCGCTTTATTAAAAAAAAAAAAAAAAAAAATCATAATCCTCATAATAACCCGCATAATATTCTATTTCCAGATGAATATCAAACACGTCTCGCCTAATCTAATCGATCACAACGACAATAATGATCGAAAAATCATTTTTGCCTTCACTTTTGCCGGGCATGGCCGCCACGTTTACTCTCTCCAACCCGAATCTGGAGTACGAAGGAAGGAATAAAAAACGAAAGTGGTCGCAGAGGTAGAGGGATAGGCTTTTGCAACTCGTCACCATGGAATTTGCGAGTGTCGATCGAGTTGATAACTCTTGATGACGATCTTAAGATCTCGACCTTATATCCGAGTGACGATAATGCGATTACGCGGGATCCATACGAGTTTTTTTCGCCTTGATGGCCGATCGAAAACGTTCGAGTTCGTGATATCGAGATGGACCTCGATTTCGAACGTTTGTCTGCCAGAAAATTTGGCCAGAATCGATTTGAACCGGTGATTCGATACGTGATGCACACTTCGATCGATGCATGCGTCGATGTGTTGAAATAAATATAGGGATGATATAGAAAGTTTCTTTTGAGTACAACTCGATTGGTTGTATAGATGCAACTGTGATGTGGATGCATTTGAACGTAATTGTAAGATTTTGCAAAGAAATTATTTAAATGAATTTTTGTACTCAAGGCCTATAATTTATTATTACACGTTGCGTTGGCTTCGATGATTATGTTATCGTGATAAAGGAATGTAGTCCTGTATTTAAAAAGAAACTTCAATGAATTGGCATTGGGAGAAAAATCCTTATATCGTTCGTCTTTGAGAGGAAATAAATGTTTTTCCTTAATTGCTCGAATATTATTCGAGGTTGAGAAGGAAACGAACGCTCATTTTTGGGAAATGAGGGCAGACACGTGGGATAAACTTTAATTACCAGAAACTGGTAATTAAACTAGTTTTAGAAATTAATTGTTCCTCTTCCGAGTGGATGAATCATCGAGAAAAAGTGTTGTCGACTTTGACAAGAGTTGGAGAATTCAGAAAATTCAGAAAGATATATTTCATTGTTGATGAAATTTTTTTTACAATATATAGAAAAAGAGAAAGAAAAGAATATTGAACGATTTCGAAGATGAAATGTATAAATTAATTCTTAACTTATTTTTTAAGGTATTTTTCATCTATAGAAGAAGCACTATTATTAAAATTCTGCAAAGTTTGATCATCGATTACTTCTATCTCACTACGTCAACTACGTTATAAAATCAGGTGACATTTCCATTGTTACGGTAATTGTTCGACAATCTTGCATTACACAGGGTGATCTAAATATCCATCCCACGAACAGTGTGATCGTGTTGTATTAAAGATGAGATGTGTAACACTTTTCTACGAACGCGTAGGAACAATAAATAATTCGCTTCTGAGTAGTGTGAAGTCGATAATCTGTAATACGATGATCAACTCGTAACAACTGATGTAATGTAAAATCTGAAACCTTGATATTTCGAAACACGATTGTCAATGCATCGGTATGCGCACGAATCCCTTTAATCTTTTGCAGTCAGACTTTATTGTTAGAAGAATAATAGAAATAACTTTTGAAATTATATAGAAACTAGTAATAATATGCAATTTAAATAATAAATTCCATCTGTATTAACACGCATATTTCATTAAAACTTGGAAATTTTATGAAGAATATTTCGTAAAAAAAAAAAAAAAGAAAGAAAAAAAGAAAAAAATTAGATATAATTCCCTATTCTTATCAGAAAATTAATAGATACCATTGGTGAAATTTTCGATAATAATATTGCGATATTTCTTCAGAAGATGTCTTTATATAAAAAAAAAAATCCTCGTTTGATCCTCAATGAAAAGAACTAACATTTATATAACACGATCCAACTTGACAAAAATTAAGACTTGGTAAAAATGGTAAAAAGACTACCATTCACACGGATTTACTATCCGTCAATTTTATTTTTCAATCTGTTGGCGAAACCGATTGGCGAATGATAGTCTCTCCTCTTATGCAAAAGTGTTAAACTCGTTATCGTGAAACGGATGATCGAGAGAGCCGAATAAAATTGATTCACTGGCGCGCGATCGCGTAGGGTTAAGAGGGTATTATAACAAGATTATGCGAACAGGAGAGAAGGTTGAATGGGTCCTTGACATGATTAACTCTTGTTGTAGGTGGACCATGTTTCGACACGCTCGCGTTGATCCTGCCCTCCGTTGTTCCACGGACAGGATCCTTTCGTTTCCATTCCGTGGCGAACAAATTTTCTGGCAAACAAATTAGTCAATTTACGATGTAACACACTTTCGATCTTGGTCTCGTTACATGATGCGTAAGCATGCATGTTTCGTGATAGTTTCGACTCGTTTTTTCGGGATTAAAACACTCTTGAGATCGCGTAATTTTTGGCTGGCAATGATTTTTCCTCCCCCCCTTTTTTTTTCTTTAGCGAGGATAATAATACAGTAAATAAGAAATATTTTCGCACATTGTTGTTACGTGTAACACACGAATACGATCGAA
>NW_006263656.1:789838-791735 GCF_000469605.1 Apis dorsata | reverse complement strand
TCTTTTTTTTTTTTTTAGTGATTTTTTTTTTTTATGGAATACTTAAAACTGTATTGTTAAGCTTGTGTATATAAAGATATAAATCGGATAATCGAAGACACAATTTTCGAAGAGAAGAACAAGGCCTCGTTCCTCCTCTCTTTCTTAATCTCGTTCCCTCTTTTTTTCAATTTTTTTAAAGAATACCATCGAACGATACCATCGAGTTTATTATCGTTATAATAAAGATATCGCAGAATTGTGGGATCATTACATTTCTCGATTGAAATCTCCATCATTCATCTCGTCTTTTTTTGTAAATTTTATTATTTCCATTCTATATGATTCGAGTACTATTTTTGTGAAATATACATACATACATATGCATATTTCTGTGAATTTTTAAAGAGTATCATAAAGGCATGAATAGAGAAGAAAATGAGGCTTGTTTAAGTACGTTCCTTTGAAGAATTTTAATCGGCAATATTAATTTTTTAATTGTACATTCTGGAAAATGACACATATCCCATGTAATAATTCGTAGGAAGAATTCTTAACAAGCGAAGGACTTTGGCGTGATGGCCAGTTACGATAGAAAATTACGAAACACTTTGTTTCAAGGGTGGGAATAAACTTCGTTTGTTCTATAGAAGGTATTCCATGTGTCTAATGTCGAAATAAAAGTGGCACACATGCTTCCTGTACGTTCTTTTATTATCTCACAATAATTTCTTTCTGCCGATTGTTATATTCACGCCAACGTCGAAAAGTGATAGATAACTCTGCACCACCAATTCAAAATTATTGGATCAAATTTTCAAAACGAACATTTAAATCGTAATCCTTTAATCATGCATACGTTTCTTCTTCTTTGAAATTTTATTTTTACAATGGTCCACAATACTTTCATAAAGTAACCATGCCAAATATGATGAATTTCCTGCAAACAAAATCCAACCAAACCCTAACCAAATTAAGATATATTTAATTCACAGAAATATGTATGTATATATATTTCACAAAAATAGTATTTTTTGAATCATATAGAATGGAAACTTTTTCTCTTCCATATCTCTTGCGATCAAAAACTTTTGAACTTTTCCTTCTCCAAATTCTCTTTATCGCGTATAAAGAGATCAAAGCACAGCAAAAATAAGAAAAATCTCTCTCAAACGAAACAAAAATCTTTTTTTCTAATAATCAAAAAAAAAATCAACTTTTTTTCTTTCAGATCTCGATTCTGGAAAAGAAAAAAAAGAAGAAAAAGGAAAAAGAAAAAAAATACAATGATCTTGAAACATATTTCAAGGCGCAAATAAAGAATCTCTCGCAACAAGGTCCAGTCTCCATAAAGTAAACGAGTTTTCAAGTTATCTCGCGAAGGTCTGGGTTAGCGGCAATGGACCGGCCTTGCCGATTTGACAATGTCGATACGAACCGGTGTCGAAGCTCAGCGACATCGAAAACGGGGGCACGTAGGGATCTGGCGCCAGGGTGGATTGCATCACCTGCCACCAGAAGCCGTATATCTTCGCAATATCACAAATGTATACTATACCATATACCTATGCCTGTCGAATAGGTTTGTCACTAGCCTAGGGAATCGTGTTAATCTTCGTTCACCACGGGGCCGTAGATGAAGTGATTGCTTAATTGTGAATTATTCAGCCTTCAGATGTTAAGCCCCTGGTCCAATGAAGCAATTCGAACGGCGGTAAACCCTGGAACAATGCCGTTTTTTTTTCAATCGCTTAACGAGGAATCGTAATTGCAGATGGGATTCAGAGTTGTATAGTTTGAAAATACCGTGACTACGTCTCTTTGATGTATTATTTTTAAAGCGGTAGTAAAAACTGTGAAATTGTGGAACTGTGTTTTGGTGTTGCTTGGTACTTGAGATTTTTTTTTTATTGTACGG
>NW_006263656.1:780404-789558 GCF_000469605.1 Apis dorsata | reverse complement strand
TTTTTTTTTTTTTTTTTTTTTTTTTTTTTTTTTTTTTTTTTTTTTAGGAAAGTTGAAAGAAAGAAAGCAAAATATTTTCTAATGACATTGTGTCAATTGTCGTGTAAAATTAATGTATCGCAATACAATTTTTAGTTGTTTCTATCTCCGCAGGGGGGACCGATCCTTTTCGGTCCTTTGGGTGGTGGCGTACCCACGGACCTGAGCCAAACACACGTTCATTTTCTCTGAATCTATCGGTTGATTTCAATTCAGATTTCATTTCGCGATAAAAGATTAAATAAAACGTAGTAATCGCGTATATTCGCGTATATTCAGCATTAACTTGGTTTCATTTTTAATATATATATATTTTTTTTCGTTTCTATTTAAAAATATTTATTCTATATATATATATATTAGTTTTATTACATGTAATAAATCTATTCATAAGTGTGATTCATATCATGACGCAGAATAGAAACTCGATTATCCACATCCTGAAATACATCCCTTAAAACTATCAGAGAAAGGATGAATATTCTCGGTTAGTGCTCAACCTGGCTGAGTAATCAAACGATTGTTGAAGAAATTTAGAATCGTGTCACTGATACAATACGATGTCATTTCAAGCCGGTGAGTAAGTTGATTCACTTGCATTCGAACTGTTTTACTATCATGCACTATCTTTGCAGGAATGAGTCACAATAAAATGTGTAATACAGTTTAAAAATTTGAGAGATAAATTTGTATTTCATCCTGTGATAATAACAAATTAATATAAAAGAAATGGATGAATATATTTCCATTCTTTTTTTAATTTTATTATTCTACAACCGTCTTTCGAAAAATTCACATAACAAATTTGTCTCCACGTCAAACGTCGTCCAATCGCGCGCCTTCTCCTTTCAAACGTCAATGTTCCCTCGAACATTTTTTTTTTTTTTTTTTTTCTTTCAACTATCGAGACCATTCCCTAAGGCCATCCTATTAAAGACGTAGCCCCCAGCATCGTCGAACGGCAACGACAATTAAGAGTTAAAGAATAAGTACCTGCCTGGCAAATTTACATTAAAATTACATACACAAGAAACGAGCACTGATTTCACTCGTGCAATTTAAATAATCATCATACATACGAGCTCTTATTTTTCATAAGAGAAGTGGAACTGTGAACGTGATTACGCGATAGTTGTTACGCGATTGTTTATTTTTTACAGATCGAAAATTTCTGTGTTTTTTTTGTAGATTTTTATTTTTATAGATTTTTAAAAGAAAATTATTTGATTGTAATGTTCAAAACGTATTGCAGATATTCTTATGTAATATTTTTTTTCCTTTCTTCATTTTTCGAGATAATAATAGCGTAGTTTTCACTTTTCCATTTCATACTCTTCGTATCATTTGTGATTAATATTTCAGTTAAATTAGCATCGTTGAAAATACAATTGGTGGTGTAATAATATTTTACATATCAAAATTTTCAAGTTGGAAAAATCAATTTTCCAATGTTATTAAAACCAATAGGAATTCGAGACATAATTGTTAAATTGGACGAAATGAAGAGATCGTGTTTAATTGGAGCATTAAAATCAATCAACACCAGAACGTGTTAAGTCATCAAATTAACAACGACACAAAACTACTTAATAACCAGGTAAAGAAATTGTCGAAGTAATGATCGATGTAAAAAAAAATTGATCGATTTTGTTTATTATACTGAAAGTATGGAGAGATCAAGGCGAGCACATTGACAGTGGTGTTCCGTGAAGCATGCCGGCCGACCGTGGCGATAGTTCGACCATGACGAGTCACATTCTACCGGAGAAATGTGAATGTGTAACGTAATCGTAAATTAGACGACAGCCAACCGGCGGTTCGAAATGTATTCCTTTCCCCGAAACAAAGGTAAAAATTTTCAACGGTATATGAAAAAAAATCTTCAATCTTGACCCACATCGAAATTAATCAACAAAATTGATTAATTCGAGAAAAATGAAATTTATCATTTTCATCGGGATTAAATTAAATTAATATTTGATTTACAATTTTTGAATTAATAAGTAATAAAAAATAGAAATTGTATTATCGATCTTAATTCGATATTAATTTAATACCTGGCTGCACTTTATTTCACGATAACAAAATTATTACAAAATTATATTTCTCGATAATCAACGATTCAATTATTATTATATGATACATACACGTAAAATGATAGTGTATCTCCTTTATCAGAATGGTAAAAAATCGCTCGTATAAATATGTCACCCCAAGATACAAGAAAAGAGACGCGGAGGATTAATGAGAAAAATCGGATCGGATACTGGATTTCTAAATGAAGTCCAAATTTTTTTTATGGCCCTCGTATTTCTGCCAATGATCCGGTCCCAATGACCGAAACATGTTTACTTTAACACCCATTTTGATTTTACGAGCTCATTGTATCGTTTACACACGGTATACAAGCTCGTTACTCGCAACTCTCCGTGTAGTTGGATAACGCGAAGAATTGCAAGTTTTAATTTTAGTACGGAATACTGGTTCTCCGTGAACCAAAGGACATTATACGGCTTGTAATTTGACAAGGAATGAAAGTTTGGGTAAAAGATACATCTGCGAAACTCGGATTAATCTTTTTTTTTTATTAAACGTAGAAATTTTACTTTATTATGGATGGAATGTGTTGTTTTAATTCGAGGACGATTGGAAATTTTTGGAAATTAATCTTCATACGTAATTAATTTTCAATTTTTCAAAATTGGCCTGCTAAAATTTTCTGTATAATAATTTTTTTTAAATATTTGAAATAATTTGAAAATAATTTCAAAAATTGATTCGATAAATTTTTATATTTTACTTTAATTTGATAAAAGGATAAAAAAGGATGTTAAATATTCCTTTTATAAATAAAATTCAAGATTTTCTATATTTAATAAAAATTCGATTCGATTTTTAAACACGTTTCATCCAGCAAAAATAAATCGTTTAATTAAATAAACGTCCAAACGTTTGCATACAAGTAAAACTTACATCAAATATATTTTTCATGCAAATGGACACGGATGTCCACACGTTTTGTCAACGCCAACTTTCGCCATTTATCTACAGCTATTGTTCCTTAATGGCGTCTGTCCCTCTACCAAAACGGTGCATCGATGCTTCACCATATCGCAAGCTCATGAATTATGCAAATACATACATCTCACTGTGTCACGTCTCCGCTAAACGATTTGATTAATCACCATTGATGAATTATTCGAACAATTTTTGGCGAATGATCAATGTCCATTTTCGGGAAAAGTTGATCCTTTTTCGATTGGAAATTTGACTTGGATCGATTAAGACTTTGGACGAGTTTACAAATAAGAATAAAAAGATTTTTAAAATTTTGTACAAATTTTGAATGTTTGATTGTAATACTACACAATAATATTAAGTCTGGAATTAACTAGTCAAATTGACTATTTTGATTTCAGACTTTTTGTTTATGCAATTAGTAAAAATATATTAATTTATTTAGATAACAGATTAGAAATGTACAGTGACTTACTTATTTTTTCTTTTGTTTTTTTATTTTTCTAATATAAAAATGATAAAATTATATAATACGACTAATTATACAATATCCAGCTATTTAACAAATTTAAAATTTTAATGAGCCAAAGAAACAAATTCTCGAAGAATCAAAGTACATCAAAGTATGTCATAGTACATTTTACACGCGAACAAGTATCATTTTTGTCACTCTCCGCGCGTAAATACAGTTTGTCAAACAGTTACACTTTTACTTCCTCGATCCATAGAAAGTATTTAGGGAAGATCAAGATCGTTTTTCGTTATCTCGATCGAACATGGACATGTCGACATCATCCACTGGACAAAAAGCTTGGTTGTTTGTTTTACCACTTTTAAGGTGGTACTAAAGATACTATGTGTACGATTCGAGGCAACTTTCTTTCCTGCCTATGATACCTCATTGAAAACTGGATTCCTTCCGCGTACTTTTGTTTTAATACTTACTTCCCCCCATCGGTTAACGTCGATTAAGTTCGCAAATATATTGACGTTTCAGAGATGCGTATTCACACACGTGCGTAATAATCTCTGCGGTTAATCGACTCTGTGGAAAGAAAACTGAAATCGATCCGAGAGAATTAAACAAGTATTATGCACGGGGAAAAAATTTATGCACACGTGTTTGCGAGAGAAAATTATACGCGCGTCTTAAAAAAAAGATATCCGATAGCTTATCATTCTTTCTTTTAATGCAAATTAATTAAAACATTTATGTAGTAATATTTTATTTTCTAATTAACGAAATTATAAAATACTATTCAACTTACGTTCAAGTTTTAAATTGATAATTAATTCTCTCACATGTTTGGATTTACACATTTATAAATTATTAATTAAAGAATTAAAATAAATTGTTTTGATTTGTTCTAGATATTCCAATGATATTCATTACAATGAAAGAGAACATTTCCAAGAAGAATAGAATTATTCCAGAAATATCCATCGTTAAAAATAATTTCAAATTTTCTCCGAATAAATTCCTATCCTCGCATCATCGTCAATGATATAACACCTGAGGGTATTTATGACACTGGAAGATTTAAGAAGTCGTTTGTTCGAAACGGGCATCCGGTGACAGTGAAATAATTGTTCTTTCTCTCCTTTTTCCATTTGCCCGACGATCTAAGCGATCCTATTAGATCACAAACGAGCGTAATTTCACGATTCAAGGCCTGACACGTACCTTTCCGTGCGTATCCTTCGTGATCGAATAATTTTACAATAGTTCGAATTACGCAGTGACGTAAGACGAGATCACGATTACTTTTAAATGACTGTGCGAAAGTTTTTGTATCGTTAAAATAACGGTGGATTAACACCGATAGCGCCGATATAGGATGAATAGAGAGTGTTGATTGATGGTCGAGTGACAATGGTGGAAAGAGAAACTAGTTAAAACTTGATTTCGTAAAAAAAGAAAGAAAGAAAGAAAGAAAGAAAGAAATAAAAGTATAAGAAGGATTAAAATTATGTAATACTCGAGGGTGAGTTGAGAATTTTAATGATAAGTTAACTTATGCTTGTATTTTGTAGAGTGAAAAAAATTAATTGAAAATAAATTTTTATGAATATTAAATTTCGATTCGACGAATTAATGATGTTTATCGGAGGATATTTTAAATTTCTCTCAGGAAATGTTGGACGAGAAATCGAAGAAGTATAAAATGTATATAAATAACATGGGAAGAAGATCGTTTATCGAATGATTATTGTGAAATATTCGATGTAAATCAAATCGGCTTTGACGGTACGTACTTATCTTTCAATAGTTACAGATTTTATTATACGAATATCATACCGTAGATCGAAAATTTATTACGATAAATCCTGGATATAATTCTTTCTCGTTATTAAACCTTAATCCAACGAGACGATATTTGTTACAGAATATTTCAAAAGGACATACACAGTAAAGATACAGAGTAGATGGAAAATTTATTAAAATAAAAATAAATCTTCGAAATCGAATAATCCCTCCAATTGATCTTCCGCTTCGTATATTCATCATTTTATTTAAATATTATCAAAAAAATATCATCAAAGATAATTTTCTAGAACAAATTGAAAATGAAAATTTAATCATGCGATACACTTTCGCTCTTAATCCTTCTCGTACAAAAATTTCCATCTATCCATCCGTCCATCCATCCTTCTCCACCGATCGTTACGTTTCAAAATAACGAAATAACACGTTTCCTAAAAAGTCAATACTTTCCTTATTGGCGCTAATATTCGAAGCCGGACCGGATGGACGAGAAATATAATTCACCGGGTATTTATGCGCGCGCCTGTGGCGGCGCTGAAAGCAACCCGCGGCTGTGGAAATGGGGTGTCATGGCGTGTGACGTAATTGTGGAGAAAGTGGAAGGCAGAGAGAACAGGGCTCTCCACGAAACGGACATCACGGGTGCTACCAACGTCGGAATGCGAAGAGGCGAAATGCGTTCGGAGGTGGATCGATTACGTAAAACCCGATTTCGACCGTGTGTGTACCAGGCGACGATTTAATAAGGTAGGGTTTAACCCAGGGTGGGGAGGGAGGAAGGGGGACGAGAACGAATCCATCGGTGTGTAATTGAAGAAACGTGTAAAGGGAAACCGAGTCAAAAGTGAAATTAGTTCGATGTTTTTTTCTTCTTTCTTCTTTTTTTTTTTTTTCAAAGATCTCTTTTCCTCTTTGACGATCGTTGAAGATCGTCGAGCGTACAAGTAGAAGAATTTGGCAAATAAAATTTGAATTAACGGGTGTAAATTTGAAATTGAAGAGGTTAGAACGTAGCACAGGAAGTAAAGTATTAGTAAATTAAAATAGATAGATTATATAGGAAGATAAAATTAGAATTGAAAATATATTATTTAATTTTGAAAATATTATTGAATTACATAAGTATCTGGAAGGATTAGAAATTTTTCAACTCAAAATCGAAACGAAGCTTCGAAATGATATTGTTTATCAAAAAAATAATAGATAATTTTATATAATGATAATTTTATCATAACAATATTTCAAATTTTCTTTTCAATATTTACAACACTTTAATTCTGTGTCCAATTTAATTCTAATTATAATTGTTTGATATAATTTTATTGCGATTCGAAATAAATAGGAAATAATTTTATGAAATTCCAATACTTTCTCTAGCAGGTGTTCCTAGACAGCAGGAAATAAGGAAAGAAGAAATTCCAATTGCGTTAGAAGAAGGGACATTCTGCAACGATGAGACCTAATAATTTCGCAACGACAGGCGTCCTTCGAGTGTACCGTTATGAAAAAAGATAAAAAAGAAAAAAAGACTTATTAAAAAAACCTTCGTCCTTCCTCTTCAAATCTAATTGCTTCCTTTAAACCTGTGGCGTCCTTGCGTACACGTGAAATTGCATCGAGCAGCAACTTGAACAGCTTACGAAACATGAAATTGCTTTTAATTGTGTACCTGTCTGTGAAATTTCTCGTAATTTATTTATACAAATTTCGCGCCCTTTCATTCAAACAGGAGGAGGAATTGTTCGCTTCATGGAGAATTTATAATTGGTTTTAATTAAGATACGTGCTCGATTCGTTGATAAATTCAATAATAAATTCGCGATAAGAGAAATTATACGGTACACCATACGTCTTTTGTAATACAAATTTACGTTCAATGAATTACTCCTCACCTTTCTCTAGCAAACGCAATTAAGGTCTGTACACGTTCCTTAATGTGGTACGTAATACGTGACATTTCAGATATTTATGTAAAATTTTCCATAGTATTCATTCGTATAATTATAAATTAATCGATTACAATTTATTTTCAATTTCGTATAATTTTTGTACGATTGATTGTTGTTCTATTCTTTTTCTTAATTGTAATCAAGAAAATAATTTTAAATATTTTTTGACGTAGACCTGATGTTATTGTAAAATAATTTTGTTTTAATTTATTCAGATGTTGTATTTAATCAAGAGGATGATTGGATTCATTACAATGTGGATCTTGTCTTACTCATTTAGTTATCTAGTTCATCGTTTAATGATTTCTCTGGTAAAATAATTTAACCGTAAGTGGAAAATGAAGATTTTCCCAATATGGCGCCGTGCAGAGGTAAGATAGAATGTAGATAATCGTCTTATGTACAAATCGTATATATTGTAAATTATCCTGCGAAATTCTTATCCAATTACATCAGCCAAGAAGTTGTTAGAACCTTGACAATGCAGAATCGTCCAGAGTATTGCAGGTTTATTTCAATAATTATTTCAATGTAGTTTATTTACTGAACAATGGAATTATTTTATTACGTGTTTTATAGTATTATACATCGTTACCCTCGATAGTGTGTAATTAATAACAAAAATATAGAAGCTGATGTATAATTTCTCAAAATTTTTAAAAGAATTCTAAAAATATTTTCAAAATTTTAAATTATGTATAAAATTTCTACATAATTTTTAATATCAATTGTACATAAATATTTTTATAATCTTAAAAATAATTCTAAATTCTAAATTCCAATTCAACATTATTGATTTTAAACAAAATTTCATTTTTTCAAAAAATACATTACATATTTTCCTTTTAAAACAAATTATAATTATATTCGTTTTAAAAAATTAAATCGAAACTTTCATACAGTGATCATGAAATTTCAGATGCACGAAATCGATAGAAATCCGTCTTCACAGTCGAATAGTCAGGAGAGTTGGTATCCACTTGGTTCGAAGGTGCGATCCTGTTTTTAACCGTTCGGCCCGGTTGTTATCGAATGCAAATAAGCTCTCTCCTGCCGAGTACTTTCATATCACAAAGGAATCGACTCGTCAGGAATCCACTTGCCTGAAACAAGTAGTTCGAAAGGCTTATCTCTGACGGGCCTTTGTCGACATCTTGGTAAAATCCACGATTCCTCCACTTCCTGTTGAGAAAATAGAAATTAGATCTCTTAATAAGTATCTTCTCTTGTTAATTGCTAGCATTTTTCAATTATCGTAACAGATGTAACGAATTAATTGAAATTTTTGTTTAATTATTTTAAAATTTATTATTCGACTTTTAAAAGATAAAATTGGAAATTAAGCTTTATTTTCTTTCTTCTCGAAAAGGAGAAAAAGTATTAAATTTATTAGAGATTGGAATTAAAAATGGTAAAATTTTAATTGGACTCGATGGAAATTTCGTATTAACTACAAGGTTAAAGCATTCACGTTTGCTTAAAAAACAATGGTGTACAATACAAGTTATATTTGTACGTTTATTGTAAAGATTGAAAACGGGATATTCTCATACGCGTTCCCAGGGTATTTGCATAATATTAAGTAAATTAATCGTAAATTTATTGCACGAGTAATTTGTCGACGGAGCGTCCTTTTAACGGATGCAAGGATATCATTATATCGTCGTAAATTTTTCTTACATTGATCGCTCTATAACCTTACGTAATACATACGCACTTATTGGATAATTATTTTTATTATTGATAATGAATATACACTCGGATTTGAGAAATAAGAAAAAAAAATGTAATATAAAATATTACATTACCTTATCCCATATCGATAAAATTCGATATATATATATTTTTTAATACGAAATAACTTAAACTTTCACGAAAAAGA
>NW_006263656.1:772813-780264 GCF_000469605.1 Apis dorsata | reverse complement strand
TTTTTTTTTTTTTTTTTTTTTTTTTTTTTTTTTTTTCTTTAAAATTATAACGAAAAAAGAAAAAAGGAACAACTGCAACTGACCTTTTATATTATGCACAGGTATACATGTTTGATTCAAAAATATGGTTTATGGTATGGCACCGTGGCTTTGTCACCCCTTGCGTAACACCCACTGTAACTTTATACCCAGTTTACACAGCCCCCAGGTACTTGGGCGTGGTATCTTTTTCCCCATTTATCGATCACAGGCAGATCGATCAATCCATGCACGCTTCGAGAGATATAGACATATTTCTTCCGTGAAACGGAACAGGAACACTTGCTTTCGACATTTTAATCTATCGACCACGCGCTGCCATCGAATATTTATAATAATATTATGCCACCATGGGATTATTTATTTAACCATATGTTTTATCCGAGAATATGGATAAAGCCGAGGGAAAACTTATTGTCCAATTATAAATTTTGTGTAACTATAAAAACAAGAGATCGTTATTTCCATTTCAATTGGCAGAAGATTAGAGAGAATATTGTGCGTTTATTTTACGTGTATAAGAAGAAGAAGAAAAAAATGTAAGTTATAATAAGTATGAAAAGAGAATTTTAAGAATTTTAAATAGAAGATTTTTTGATTTTTTCTTATTGATGTTCGTAATACAATTTTTATATAATTGAATTCTTTTTTAGCGTTAAAGACTTTCAAAAAAAAATTCAGAATTAACACTTCTGCTAATTTCATTGTTCAATGAGTTTCGAAATAATTAATTGAATAAGTTTTTGCAATGGAAAAATGTTTAAATGGACGTGAATAGACTGTGGATGGTTATAATTCACAATAGTTTCGTAAGCCTATTTAAAAATTCGCGCCCTTGTGCCATAATATCGAAGAAGAATGATACATGGAAACGGCAATGCGGTATTCATCGGATATATTCCTATAATTCAACAAGGTTTACGTCCGCTTTCCTGACCTTGCATGTCCCCGAAATCTTTTTATTGTATAGACAGCGTATGATATTTTGGCGTGCACGAAGGCCGATTCGCGTGTAAATTACGTGGAGGAGACGTGGTTACGTTTGCAGACTCGGCTCGATTTCATCGACTCGCTTCTTTTGTGCTTTGACAGATCATTAGTATGATAAGAGGGATGCATTCCCTTTTATTTGCAAATACAAGCTTTTATAGCGAGCAACCGTGGAATACATTTCGTAAGTTCGATGTTTGAATTTCCCGCGACATCTTATGAATATTCCGATCGAGATCTGTTTTATTATATGTAGGTATTTTTTTTTCTGAGATAGAGGAGGATGAGGGATTTTTAATTGATTTTATAATAAGAAAAATTCGTTGAATAGTGAGAATAATTTTTTGTCCAATCGTGTTAAGAATTATCAGTAATCATTAAAATTACTGGTAATTTTTGTTACGAAAAAAACTCTATAAAATGAAAAAGTAATTTCCATTTTCACGAAGTAAGGAAAAATTGTAAAATTTAATCAAATAATCATAACTTTTTACCATTTTCAGTCACCTCAACATCCACGAAGAATCATCAGTCATTACAATTACTAGAATTACTAGTAATTTTTATCCAATAATAGAATAAAGAAGAAATTTTCAATTTTAACTTATATTTTTTAAAAAAAGTGAAAGAAAAATTGTAAACTCTGATCAAATAAGTCAAGAAAATTTTATTAAATTTCATAATTATTTATCCAACCAGTGAAGAATCATCGTTATTATTATTGAAAATTACCAGTAAATCTTGTTCACGTAAAACAAACACTTCCACGAAATCAATTATACATCGATTGTCAAACAAACCATATCGAAATCTGCTGTCCATCCGCGGGGAAAAGAATATTTTCCCTATCACGTAATCGCGGAACGTGCTACCGTGGCACAGGTAGAGTTTGTAAAAGGCGGTGCGGCCACCTAAACGCCCACTAACAGGTAGGTGTCTCCTTTTCAAGTTGACCGCGGCCTTTTTACGGTCTCGACGATTTTCTATAAAGGTACCTTTCCCTCCTTGTGCACGTCCCCGTCCGTGCATTGTCGCCTGTTGCACCAGATCGCCCGAAGCGCGTGAATGATGGACGCTTTTCTTTCGTTAGAAACGTTTCTTTCCACGATATACAGCACCGTGCAAAAGATATTATACCACCGTTTCGTAATTTCTCGTAAACTTTCTTTGAATTGCTGAATCAACTTTTGTAATATTCGAATTCCTTGCAATCCATATAAGATAAGAACAATTTTATCCTCTATTAACATTGCTTTTCAGTTAAAGTATGAAAGGATAAAAATCTAAATTTGATGGAAAAAGAAAAAAAGGAATTTATCATTATGTATCGTTAGTATTTTATCAGATAGTTATTACAGATAGATTAATAAATAGTCATTTCCCTTTTTGCAATAATTTTGGATGAAAGGGATTTGGAAATGGATCGATGTAATTTTTTTTTCTTTAATTTCCAAATTAAAATTGCAATATATTTTTCTGGTGAAATGACGAATTCGAATGACGACAAGAACGTTGGGACCACGATCGGAGGAAGATGGAGGATCGTAAATATAAAATAAAAATCGGTGGAAACGGATTTCTGCGCCGACGAAAATGGCGAACAGCGCCAAAAGCCCATTTTTTCTTTCGACACTGTGCAATAATTCACTAAAAATTTATCGCGCGCGCAAAGATGTCGATTCCATGTGGCAATCATAAAGCCCGCCACGGAAATCGCGACACCCGGGGACCGTTCTTTTCGAAAGTGACGTAAGTCGTAGGAAGAAACTGCAACACACGTATGCAGGCCTGGATATATTCGCGACCTTATCGACGATGATTCACCTGATCATCCATCTTGTTCCCAGTGTGGGCATACGATATTTTATTGGAAGTTATTAATCGTTTATTGCCGAAATAACGGAAAATTTCCTTACGAATAGTAGGCTGTTTTTTCTGTTAAAAGACATCGATGGTATGAATTCAGATTCTTTTAATTTTTTCTTTTTTTTTCCTTCTTTTCTTTGAACTTTTAACTAACTATTTTTTTTCTTTCAGGAAAGATCTCAGAATTTTGAAAAGATTGATTACTTTCAGATGTATGAGTTCTGATTATTTTTTTCTTTTTTTCGAATGAAGTAGTTATTTCAGAAGTCTCAGAAATTTGATTATTTCGTTGACACACTTTTTCGTTTTTTAGATTTTTTGAGTTTAACAAATTGAAGATTGAAAAATACGTAAGATTAAAAATATTTAATTTTGGAAACTTTATAGTGGTTTTCAAATCTAAGAGATCAGAAATCAAGGAAATTTTTCTTGGAGAAAACATTGGAAGCTAAAGTTTTCGAAACATTTTCTACTTTTCCAAGCGGATGATAATTTTCCAAACTTTTCCAATACGAAAGAATTGCATCGTACCGATTGATCATTAATTTTTCATTGGCCAGAGATCTCAGTTATCAGGAAATCGAGTTAACTGTGTCAAGACTCCAATGATTGTACACCCTTTCTGAGAAACATTCTCACGATACGATCACCCAGTGTCGATGACGATCACCTTTTCAACGATCGGCATCACAATCGATATCGACCCTTTTTTGGTTATCACCATGATCGATCACGATATAGTAAAATTCTGAATTCATTGCCGATATAAATATTCGACCATTGTTCTCCTACAACAATGATAATATATATACTTTGTAGAAAATTTATTCATGGAATCCATAAAAAAGTTCCCTATGATCTCGAAATATTGATAAACGAAATTTGCGATATAATAAAATCAAGTTACATACAATTACAACATATATCATGAAAAAAAAAATTGAATTATATTTTGAAGATTAAATTTAAAATTTTGAAAATTAAATAAGCATACAAATTTTATTTATTCTTTTACCATAAAATATAGAATTCTAAAATAAATAAACGCTTGTCTCGCTTGAATATTTAATATTCAATAAGCGAGACAACCATTACCACCACTTTCACAGTTAATAAACGTAAAAATTCGATTGCAAATCACATCTAATAATTACTAATTACTATGAGTGTAATTGTGCGTCGTGTTTTAGAATTCATCAATAAAAAAGAAAAAATAAAAAGAAAACCAGCGGATTTGTTATTAACAATGACCGATTGTACACGGATAGAACGTTGAAAGAAGCCAAGTCTCGCGTTAACACCTTTTCAACGCGAAAAATGTGAAAAAGAAAAGAAAAAAAGCGAAACGTTGGATGATGTAACGGATCTACGCGCGACAGTGTCCATTATCGATTAGCATACGTCGTCGATTAATCCATCCGCAACAGTGGATGCTGTGAATAGGCCAGTAAACACGTGCACGTTGCTGGAGAAGGATGATTCTAATTGTTCGAGGTACAGTTCGAGCCAGGCAGTCGTGACGCTTGCCTCTGATCGTGATTCAGGTAGAAAATATACATTTTTTTTTTTATTTTCGAGTGTTCGAAAATAGCTTGGATCGTATTATCGTGGTAATAAATGTCCGGAGACAGTGCAGTTGAATCATCGTAACAGAATTCACCGTTCAATTCCTTCGTCCCTTCCTTGTCTCCTCTCGAGAACGAGTTTTTGTTGCGTGTGCGTTATGCGTTAAGAGTGAGTAAACTGAGCGAAGTATTTTTTTTTTTTTTCTTTTATTTCTCTTTTCTTTTCTTTTCTTTTTTTTTTTTAATTTCGATTTGAAAATTAATGAAAAGAGATTAAGATTTTTTCTTTTTTTTTTTTTGGTTAATTTTCAAGTTATTCACGAGTTCTTTTTTATCTGTAATTTTCTTTTCTTTTTTTCTTAAATTCTTTCCTCATTTATGCCTATTTTATGTTTCGACATTATTGTAATTTTAATTTCAATAATTCTCTGGTAAAATTATAATTTTAGAATCAGCAATAAATTGATAATAGATATGTGTTATAATTCAATTGAATTTCTTCGCAGAAAATCTTTTAACGGGGAAGTATGCGAATTCAATTTTGTCAATCATAAAAAAAGAAGTTATACGCGGGAATTAAATAAAGAAAAATTATACAAAGATGATCTTAAAAAATTTACTACTTAACCAAAGATTTTGATCATATCAATGTACAATAAATATAACAAATGGAATAATAAAGAGAAAATAATTCCAACTGGATATATCATAAATGAATCACGCTGTACGTTGAATTGTAATCGTTCGAGCTAGCTTGAAAAGAAAAAAAAGAATCTATTAAAGAGAAAAAAAAATTCTCTGAAGATGCTTAAGGTGACAAAGATGACAGTGCAAATATCACGTGGATGAAAGTGTTGAATATATACTTGACAGTTCGATTGCAGAAGGAGAATTGTGGTCGCCCTAACTCGGTCGTCTAATGAAACATTAATCCCACGCGGCAAATCACTAACAATTCTATACCAGTACTTGTATATATATATATACTTGGGTAATATTACGCGATTATTACTCGAAGGAAAACTGTTTCGATTTGAGGCCATCGTCGAAGGCGCGCAGTTTTTCATCCTGGTGAAAAGTTTTCCACGTTAACCTCTCAATATTGCACACTGACACGTGTGCGCTTAATATTCATTTGTGTTTCATTCGAGTATGAAATTAGAAATTAGAAATTATTTTTCTCGAAGATACAAAGGAATATTTTCCAATGGAGAATCGATTTAGAAAAGAGGAAAAATAATAAGTAAATATAAATATAAAAAACGTTCGAAT
Organism: Apis dorsata; assembly: GCF_000469605.1. Lineage (NCBI taxonomy): Eukaryota > Metazoa > Arthropoda > Insecta > Hymenoptera > Apidae > Apis > Apis dorsata. The sequence continues at coordinate 774,532 of NW_006263656.1, read as the reverse complement.
TCGTGATAATTTTAAAAAAATTAAAAAAAAAAAGAAATCGTAGAATCACACGTGTACACGTTTGATATAAAATATCCTTGGAAGAAAGTGGACTGAAAAAAGGGGGCCAGGTTAAGGAAATACGATACATTTCCTCTCATTAGGGTATTCCGCCATAACAACCTTTGTCCAAGGTTAACGTTAAAATTCCCACAAGGATCACAGGATCACCTCCTCCTACTTCTTGTTTAGAATCAAAAATTCTCGATTAACCACGCTTTGTTACACGGCAAAAACAATCTCGATCCTCCACACTGTGTCATTGTAATTTCCCGCTACACGTGTTTACAGCCGCTTATAATGCATCTTAATTGCCTTTTCGTGTGAATCTTACGTAATTCCGTTTCTTTGATCCACCTACGCTTGCAAGAAGCATTGCCAAAAATAACACGTTATGAAGCAATCCAAAAACCCGTTCCTCTCTAAATCACTCCAATCACTATTGTCAATAATTCTATTTATCCGGGAAAAATTCTTCTCCACAAAAATATCGAGTTTACATGTTAATTATAAATATCATTCAAATCTGGAGGATCGAAGATCGACTTAACATTGTGATCTAACTTAATTTCTGTCGATTCATAGAAAATAAGGTGATTTCAATGACTTAGAAAGTGAATCATAAGAGTTATTTCTAAAATTTAGCCTCGAATTTTCATTAATCTTATTATTAATTTGAATCTTATAAGATTATTTTACAAAGATAAGGATAGATATAGTTTCTTTATTTCTTTATCTAATTTCAATAGTACAACGATAAAACTATATATATCCAAATTTCCACAATTCTATTTTCTGAAATAGGAGGTACGATATCAAAAAAAAATAATATTTTAAAATTAAATTGACAAATTCGCTTGCACTAAAAAAAAATTGGAACAATCCTTCCTAATTACATTCATGTTTAAAAACGAACTCAAAATTCATTCGCGCGAAAAAGCGAAAAAAAGTTAAACGATCTCTTCCGAAATCCGAAAATGATCGAGGAAAAGAAAAGAAAAGAAAACTTTTGCTCGTCAACGTAAGCAGGTAACACGGAAAGTGTCCGGATCTGGGCCAGCCCGCGTCAAAACCCCACCCGGCCATCCGTTATAATCCGCCTATCTCTCGTCTCCCTCTTTGATCCAACCCGTGCCCCTTGGCGGGGCTCCATCTCTCCCTCTATCTCTCGTGTTTCGCGCCGCTAGCCGTCCGATCGGGCAGGGTTTGTACTAAGTGTCCACGTATACTCCTCGAAGGTTCAGTTCGGAACGCGCACTCGAACTCGAAGGATCCTCGAAGCCTCCTTTGATCCCCCACTCGGGCCCCACACAGGAAACGTACGTACGGAAAGAGAGAGGCTTTCCTTGCTCTCTGGCGAACAAACGAACAACACCTTCCAACCTGTTGCAACCTGTTCGCTCGTCGTCCCGCTGGATCGATCTTTGCCGATTTTTAATCATCCATGAGCGGCGACTCCTCGGGGCGAGGAGACGGAGTTTGGATTATACAGCCGAGGAGGGAGGATCCGGAGGATATCTTGCAACGATATTGAGCGGATTCGAGGTGTAAGATTGGCGGGATGATCGACAGGACACGGTTCGCGGTCCTTTTCGGGCTGCTCGGTCTTGCCTGCGGCTTGCGTAAGTTTGCTTACATGTTTTTCAAATTTTGGAGTAATTAAAAGAATGTGAAATTTGT
>NW_006263656.1:754297-772641 GCF_000469605.1 Apis dorsata | reverse complement strand
TTTTTTTTTTTTTTTTTTTTTTTTTGAATATAACGTTTGGGATTTGAAAATTTAGGGTTCTTAGTGTTAAGTTAAATATGTGAATTTGTTTATGTAGAATGGAAATTGGTTGTGCTATTTTTAAAAAATTATGTAGTTGTGGTTATTAATATCTTGGCTTAGCATATATTTTTTTTTTTCATTTGGATTTAAAAGCTATTGGTTATTATATAGAGTTATTAAATATATGGATTTGAAGGATTTGTTTTTGGAATTTTACAAGAATGGAAATTGATCGTGTTATTTTAATAATTTAAATATTTCTATAACTTTTTTCTTAGTATCCTGCCATAGGATGTATTTTTTTCAAAATTATGTAACGATTGTTAAAATATAAATATTATTGCATTGATAATGATCATCAGGATTCATCATACCTGTTTTGACTATCTTTGGGACTTTATATATATATATATAATGGAGATTGATTAAAAACTTTTATCTGAACAATTTTTTGCAAATTTTTTACAAAATTTTTAATGAAGATTTTTTATTTATAATGATTAGAAGATGTCATATCATTCTATTTACTCAATTCGTAAAGAATTTTTGGAATTTTATGGAATGGAATCTGATTAAGATAATAATTTAAAAAATTTACATAGTTTTTTAGTACCATGACACAATATGTATATTTTTTTTCTATAAAAATATATAATATCTGTTACGTCAATGATAAGAAGGTGTTCCATCAGCAAAATTAAATATCTTTGAATTTCATGGACTTGATGGAAACTTGATTGAGCTTGACTAATTTTTGCACACTTTGCACATTTATTCTTTTTTTTTTTTTTTTTTATGCACAAATTTTGAACGATCATGGAAATATCATATTGTGGATTTTAATGAATGAAAAATTCTAACATGGTATCAATAATAACTAAAAATATTATTAAATAAAACTAATCGTTTTGTTTAATAATATTCCTTAATGAAGAAATAAGTTTTATATTTATTACTCGTGCTGATTAACAATTAAATAATTGTTGTTATAGAAATAGATAGAATAATTATATTTTAACGATCATAATCCATTCTAATCTCGTTTAAAACATATTTATATATATCATTAGAGAAACTCATTAAAAATTGAAATTCTTATCTCATAATTATTTTACCTCAGGCTAAATTCATATTTTTATTTATTAATTTTTAATTCTATATTAATCAATGTAATTTAAGAAACGAAAAGTCAATTCGATAGACTTGTTTTAAACCTAAACTGTCCTCCATTGAATGAAAGTAAGCAATATGAATGAAAGTAATAATGAATGGAATATGTCTAGCGAAGTGTATTACTTGAAGTATATCATTACATATATCATTACCTCCTATTTTACATTAATCATTCATTAATTATTCATTAAGATTCGTGGAAATCTCTTACAAATTTTTTCCAGATTCAAAAATCAACTCCTCAAATCTAATTTCTTCATACTCTCCATTCTTCGTTCATCATTTCAAAAATTTTTATTCTCATTTTAGTTTAAATTCTTCTAAATTTTCCTTTCCTCGATTATACCAATTCGTAAAAACATCATAATTTGTAATAACTGTAAATTCAATCTCGTATTGTACAAATATTTTCTTTTCATTTCAAAGATTCTGCTCTCGTTTCGTTCAAATTTTTCTAAAAGTCGATTATAAAACAATAATTTGATCGTACATTATTCAAACCACTATATAAAATCCTCCATGTTGAAATCGATTTACACCGCAGAAATTTTTTGTTCCACCTTGGATCGAAACGAAACTTACTTAAATATCCATCGTAATCGAACGATGTCCAATCACCACATCTTCTTCGCGATCGGGTAAACGATATCGGGAACACGTTGTCCTCTAAGGTTAGGTTACGCCATCGCCAACTGGAGCAACGATCCATACAAGGATAGTGCCATTTACGCCGTTAAATCCGGTCGATCTTCGCGTTCGTAAGCACGTGCAACGATGCTCGAGAATCGGATTCTTTGGATGGGAGTGTGCTCATACATCTTCGATAAAAATCGGTAAACGGAACTTTCGTTTTGGCCATGGATCACGCGATTTGAGAAAATAAGATCCGTGTGGGTGTGCACTTTCTCCGCTTCCCAACTTGAGCAACTTTTCTCGAATTTCTTGAGATTATTGTTATGTATAAGATAATGTAACGTTAATGTAAATTTTAACTTTCCACTTGGTAATCGCTTGGATTGTTAGAAATTTTAGTTGGATTATGGATAGATTAATCATTTATCTATAAATACAAAATTTTTATCGAATGGCAGATCTTTAAAGTTAAAATATTTTATCTTTATTTTATCTAAATTTGAAGTTTTTTTTCGATTTCTATAAAATTCATATATAAGTTTTTAATTTTAAAAGGTGAAAACATAGAATGATTGTAATATAAAAATATGATCATTTCGAAATCAGAATATTTAAGAATGTTATCAATACTAATTTGAGTTAGAATAATAATTTCTTGCGTATATATGGAACACTTTTGATGATCATCAATTATTTATCGATAATCATCCAAATCTAAATGCAAATATGCTTTACACCTAAAATTTTCCACTTTAAACAGAAACTAATCTAAAATCTTTCCCCTTTATCGAAACCAACAAATCCAACAAAAAAAAATTTTGTTCATTTCGTCCCAAATCTAATTCTCTCTTTTAAAAATATTCCCTCCCCCCCCAAAAAGTAGATTATCATAATTAAATTTCTAAAAATTTCGAACAATTCACACTTTCTTCCTCCTTCGTTCCCTCCATTGTGGAAACATTTTCCTCTGGGCATCAATATTGAAATTTATTGATAATAAATGTCACAGCTACCGACATCTTCTGTCAGAGCATCCTTAGCATCGAGTATCCTTTTTTCCTCGTCGGCGAGCCGCAAGGCCTATGTAAACGATTATTATAGCAACGGTTGCATAGCGTACGCGAAGGATGATGTCAATCAATGTACATAACAAACAGATCTATCGAACCTATTAATTTTTGGCTCGTTCTTTTTTTCTTTTTTTCCTTTTTTCGTTCACGGCCACGGAATATCATTAATTTCGTTACGTGTAATCGTGTCAAGTCCATTGAACGAAGAGATTAAAATAATCTTGATAAATGATTATTCTATATTATTTTGTCGATATTAATACTCAGATTATATTAATTTTTTCGATGAATGTTTATATTGCTATTGGGATTATATCAATTGATTGCAGTTTAGAATGTAATAATAAGATACAAAAGTTAAATGTGTATGAAATTGTATGTGAATTATTAATAATTTATTCTTACATGTTGATTGATTTCAGAATGCCCGAAACAGAAGATATCACCAGGCAGAGAGGTGGTCTGTTACACTTCCGTTTCTGAGGTGGAACAGTTAACGGAAGCTATTTGCAGATGCACCACTTTGGTGCAAAAAGGCCTCGACGTGCGAAATCTCTCGGTTTCCGGTAAGTCCAAGTCCAAGTATTTCTATGTTTGTGATGGAGCATATACAAAGTTGCACGCTTGTTTGAAACAGAAAGATTCCTTGATTCTTGATAATCGCGATGATCGAAGCCAGACGATCGTATCGAATGATTTTCCACTTGTTATTGGAAGAAAAAAATAAAGAAGAGAGAAAAACAAAACGGTGTGGGAAGATCTTGTTGATATATCAAGAAAACGATGCGGAGAACGTTCTTGGAAATGGATTTTTTCGTAAAAAAAGAGTTTCAAACGATTAAGATTTCCCATATTGATTAAGTCTAAACGATAAATCAACGGGCGAGAAGAAAAATGTAATTACGCGTGTCAAATCGGATATTTAATAGATAAAAGTATCGTCTATTAAAAATATGATTGCGATTCAGTATGTAATTTTACGATCATTTTCTTGATATATTTATATCGTAGCTAGTTCCAAGTAAGATAATCAGTGTGGAATTAAAATCTTATTGATCCAAAAATAAAAATTGATAATATAAATAGAATAAAAAAAAAAAAAAAATTGGCCCAAGATACAGTCAAAAATCAGAGAATTTTTATTGGAAATAAAATAGAATAGACCAGTGATGAAGATGATGTAAAATAATAATGCAATTAATTATTAATAATTTCTTGTTTTCTTTTATAAATAACGATTAAATGTTTGTATCAATCGTTAAACGTTGCATAATTCATACGATTATGCTTTTTGCGGTTGCATAAACACAACATCCATGGAGGTGCAGCTGCATCCTTGCACTTGCAACAGGATATCGAAATCCAACCACGAGAGACGGTGTATTCTTACATTCGATGATATTGTCACTCTTGAGAAATTAATTCTCGGTTCCCTCATCAAACTTCTGTACACACACTGTAATTTATGATGATTTTTCTCGATAATTTAACTCCATCGTTTATCATCGACATTTCAATTCTAAATCGTTCATTTTTCAATCAAAATCATTATGTATATTAATCCTATTTATTAATAATTCCACGTTAATGAAAAATTGTTACGTTCTTCATTTTTTCATTATTGTATTATTCAATCAATAATACTTACATGTATGCCGCTTCATTATCATTTGGAATATTGAAAAATAATTATATCATCATATAATTACGAGTGTGATTAACTCTTCTCAAAAATATTATTAATATTATTTGTGATTAATAATTATTTTAATAAATCGATATAAATTATTATTTTTTATCAAAATTAAATAAAATTAGCTTTTATTGCAATAACTGGTCAAAATTATATAAAAATTAGAGAATAAAAGCGAAATGAAAATTCTAATAAGGAGCAAAACAAAGTCGAAGACTTTCCTTGAACCGGAATGAACAAAAGAATCGAAAAAGAAAAATATTGTTCGTGTCGGAAGTGCGTCCAGAATGCATAAAATCGAGGCAGAAGTGTGTCTGTCTCGCGAAGATGTCGTTAAAATATTCATAGAAGACAATGCTCGATGAATATTCAGCTGCAAGTCGATCCTGTTAAATCTTGAATGAACATCACACTTTGCTTTTTTTTTCTTTATTTATTTATTCCGTGTCAAAAGTTAATATTTCTCGAGACTTTGATGTACCAATTAATTTGCATGGAATCCCGAACGAGAAGATTATATTTCATAGTTTCGACGAAGTCAGAATATTGTCAATTCAATGATATTTACTTATTAAAAAAAGATGTCGAAATAGTTGTCCAATTAACAACGTTCAATCGATGCTTTATCAAATCTATAATCAAGAAAGTGACGATTAAAGACTTCAATTAAATTCCTCGAGCTCCTGTAACGATATTTCCACCTTTACATATCTTTATATAATATTTTTTTTTATTTTATTATTAACTATGAAGTTTCATTAGAAAACGTGTTACAAGAAAATATAATTTATCTTGTGATTAGATATGTGTATGATTGTAAATTGTATAATCAAATTTTGAATATTTAATGAAATAATATTATTCTCGTGTTCTCTTCTTTTCGCTTCGAACAAGTTTTTCGTAATAATTTGATAAAAATTATTTGAGGAGTAAAAAAATTAAAACGATCCCCTTTTCTACTCTAAATTAATCTCAAAATTGAAATTATTTATACATCTTTATACTTAATAAAATTATTAATAATTCTTGCGTCGGTGAAACATCGGTTGTGAAACATAATCTGTATTCGATATTCATCAAACCTTCTGTTTCATTTTATCGAGAAATTAATAATTCACCGCTTTGATTTTCTTCTTCCTCGCTTATTTACGCCTTCGACTTCACTTTGCAATAAGATCCACTTTATTATTAATCGGTTGCAACAGCCACTTTATTATCATCGAGATCAACCGTTGAAATCCGCAAAATTCGAATCTTTCCCCGTTAAGGGAAAATGTTGTGCAACATGAAAAAACAACCTTGATCAAACAACCGATCGAAAGAAGAAGAAGAAGAAGAAAAAAGAGTGAAAAAGAAAAATCGAACAGATTTCGAAATTTCGCCAAAATCAATTTGTTATGCATAACAGAATGGTGGTTGGCTGACGACGGTATGCCACGCGTGAAATTCGATATTTTTGGCCGTGCAGACCGCGGATCACGAGAGATCGAGATGCGATTAAAAGGAAGAAAAGGAAGTGTGAATACGAGATGAGAAGAAACGGAAAGGGGCGAAATGAGGTGAAAAACTCGAGAGACGAGGACAGAAGTCGTGTCTACACGAGCCACGTTTGTGACATAATCGCTTGAAAACGAGTATCCATACCGTATTCTTCTTTTTCTTCTTTTTCTTCTCTGCGACCGTTGCCCATGAATGGTCGCGTTCGACCCGTCTCGTCTTGTGGTATTAAACGTCTTTTCGATAACGAAAGGAGCCAGTTTCAATTAAAATCGAATGGCAGGGACGAATTGGAAAGGGTTCAAGGCGAAACCTTCGCTCTTTTGTTTTTTTTTCCTTTTCTTTCTTTTTTTTTTTCTTTTTTTTTAATTGAAAAACCTTGCTAATCGATTCGATTGGATTATGATACGATAGAATTATTTTTGTATAGGATGTATATAGGGAATTTAGATTTTTTGAAAAGAATAGGAATTTTTAATTAGGAATTGAATAAAAATCTTTTTTTCTTTTTTTTTGGATTTTGTATAGGTTTTGAAATTTTGTAGAAGAATAGAATTATTTGAAAAGGTATTAAGAAATGAGAGTATTGAATTTATTGAGTAAAAATTATTAATAGAGAGAAGTAAAAGACTTTTTTTTTTGGATTTGTTATCACGTATGATGTTTTTATTGGAGGAAAATAAAAATTAATTAATTTAAATAATATATTTAAAATTAATTTGTTTCAAAGAATTTGAATTACAAATTTGATAGAATCGAATATTCCAATTAATTTTTAATTCAATCACGAAGAAACATCATAAAAAAAAAAAGACTAAAAACTATTTAAAAAATGAAATAGCGAATTGCATTCGGTTAAAAGAAAATGTTAAATTAGATCGATATAAATTCAAATAAGAGTTGTTCGTGCGAGTTTCGAAAAATGTTTGTCAAGCCCAGGCCAAATTCGTGCATGGGTGTGGCTAATGAAACAGCGGGGATAGTGGCGTTGAAAGTGGTTCTTATAGATGATCCAGATGTAACGAATATCACTTTCCCTCGCATACCATTGAATTTTATTTCGTGTATCAACGTTCAATCTCGTTCCTTTAAAATCTAGCTTCATTTTCAAGTGACAAATATCGCGATAAATTTTTACGTGCCTCTTTTTTTTTCTCGATCCACGAAAATTTCCACTTTCGCTGATCCATTTATAAAGAATAAAAATAAATAATCATTATCGTGCTCGCGTTATATAATTTCTCTCGTGTAGTAAATTTTTTAACATAATTACATATTGCAAAAAATTACATAAAACCGTGAAAACTGTAATCGATCAAGCGTATATGGAAATTTTGAGTGAACCAGTTCACGTGTGCCCCCCTTTTTACAAGTATTTTCGAAGGAAGAAAAATGTTAATCGAAGCATCGTGTCGTCAAATTGTTACGAGGTGTAACTTTAAGTAATTTCGTTTCGTGACTGGATTTTATTTTTTAAATAATTATCTTCTTTTTTTTTATTTTATCCTTATTATTAATTTTGTAATTTTTTATGTGAAAGTTTTTCGTTTATACGAAAGTTTCCTCAACATTCTAGATATCCTTCAAAAATTTAAAAGAAGAGAAAAAAATTAAAGTCACTTACTTACGTCGAGTAAAATTTTAAAATTTATTGTTGCGAGATTTCGAGTTTGTTTAATTGAATTTAAATTTACTTTTTATGCAAAATATCATATATAGTGAAACAAATTAATAAATGGAAGAATAATGAAAGGTTAATAAAATTAGGATATTAAAATAATCCTAGGATAGTAAAATAGAAAGTAACTTTTCAATCAATAATCATTGTCAAAATCGATCACAAAAATACGTGAAAGTTCGTGATTAATTATATGGAGACATTTCTTCTAACTGCATCGTATCGTGTTGATTGTGCGACGAGATCGACAATCACGAAAAGGAAGCCGGAAATTCTAGAGAGAACAGTTTTTATTCTACAAGTGAACGTTACTATCGCTAAATCTGGTAATTAGATTGAATATCTTGAGAAATTAGAAAAAATTGTGATAATTTATATAGGGTTAGAAAAAAGTTAATGCAATAACCAAGTCTTCAAAAATAAAATGCAGAACGATATAATTACAAAGAAATTGCAAGAAATATTATTAATTACATTATAAAAATAAGAAAATTTTTAACGCTCGAAAAAACTTCGAAAACTTCCTTTATAGATATAATTAAACTCAAATTATTTATTATTTGAAAAATTCCTTCGTTCCTTTATCTCCTTTTACGCAAATGATAATTGTACAATTTAATATATCAAAGTAACTAATATTTCCATTTCATTAATTTCTTTCTAGAATTTGAAGACTTCCGGAAATCATTGAAGGAGATTGTCCCAACTCTTCAGTTCGTGATTTCCGTGGACGATCCTGCAAAAACGTTGAGAACTTCCGGCACAGTTCGCCAAGAGATCACGGCTCGTTTGATCGGAGTTTTGAAAGAGGCAATTTCACATTTTTATTATCGAAAAAAAAAAAAGAAAAAATCAAAATAATCCATTCTCGAACGATTTTTATTTTCAATCTATCCACAGGTTGATGGAGTCGAGTTGAACATGACTGCTGGAACAAAGGAACGTTTAGCCCATTTTGTGAAAGGTTTGAAAGACGAGTTCTTGAGGAAATCGTACGACAAGAGAATCTTCTTGGTCCTACCCACGAAATCAGAGGACCTGGCCAAACAATACGACTTGAAAGAATTATCCAAGTAAGAAATTAATTTTAAACTCGATAAATTACAAACTTGAACTAGAATTCGAAAATAGACAGTTCACACAATTTTTATAACGTACTATTTCGTAAAATTCATCGTCTTTGTATTTTTACGAACTGACTATTTTTGTAACGCGATATTCGAATAACTCTCTCAATTTTTCTCCTCGCAATCAACAATTGTTGACACTTCTCTCCAAACGACATACCTTTCAACTTTCCTTAAACTCTCAGACATATATCCCAGCTATTCCCTTTTCCAGCCGTGAAAAAAACGTCTCACAGCACGCCCAACTTCCAACCAGACCTAAGCCAGACACGTAGCATCTCGAAACTCGATTGCGCTTAAGTTCATGAATTATTGACCGACAATCGGAATGGATTCAGCAAAAAAAAAAAAAAAAAAACTACTTACACGTCCATACTCGACGTATCTGCCTAACCTTGTGCCAATTCTCAACCGGATAACACATTAGGAATGCCGCGACAAGTCGATACGCCTCGTTCTCGGTCGAACCATGCTTGATTTTCACGCTCCTTGCAATTAACGTGGTCGCTTTAGATGACATGCGTGTAGCGTACACGTTGTATCGTTTGCCACTTTTGCCATTGAATATGGACGAGGGTGCAAAGAACGAAAGAAGGAATGAGAATCGAAACTCATTCGAAATTATCGAATGACAATGGATGCTTCAGACAATTGGACGTTGCGTTACATAGTAAAGTGGAACGTAAGATAAGAATTTTCCTTTTGCTATTGATCGTTTCTAAGAATAACATTGTACACGTGTAGTATATAAAAGATATAATTAAAATATCGATCGAAAAAAAGAAAAAATTAATCGTGGATGTTTAACAGAGTGTCTATATACGAATATATAAGTAACTACTTTTGCTATTGATAATATTTAATGGCGATTGAAAGTATGTTATAAACAATGTTTATGAAGCATTTTTTAAGACGAGATGTCGTATAACGGATAATGGGACAAACCTATTATTGCCTATGATTCTCTTATGTTATGCGAAATATTTCATCGCATATGCATGAGTTTTAGGGTAACACGAGACCGTTCTTGAAATATGAATGAGATAGTCATATCGAGACGACACTTATAGCGGTAATCATGATCAGCTTATACAAGCGATACTATTCCGGAACTATTACGTTGTTTCGAAACAACACGTGTTTATGTATATTTTCAGAAATGATTCATGGAATGGAATAAATCGACTAACGATTATCCTTTTTTCCTCTCCCCCTCATTTTCTTCTCCTTCTTCTTCTTCTTCTCACTCCTCCTCCTCTTCTTTTTTCATTACTCTTCGCATAAATGTGCATAAATGCAAATGGAGTTCCGTGTTTTTCGCCGACAGGTACGTGGATCTATTCACGGTACCCACGCATTACCTGGTCGAAGATGACGAGTCTTATCGTACGTTCCATCCGTCACGATTGATGGGCCTCTTCGACATGTTCAACGCGGATAGTTTGATCGACTTGATTAGCGGATTGGGCGCGCCAAAGAGGAAAATCTTGGTGTCCGTGCCGTCAAGCGCTTACAGGTTTACGCTCAAGGATCGGGACGACAATGCCCCGAGCGCGCCCACCGAGGAGATGCAACCGATTGTCATTGATCAGAAACAGGTGTGAAACAGGCCAATTTATATGAACAATTTTTTGAGAAATAATGGAGAAGAATTTTGGATTGATCAATTAAATCGGATCTTTTTTGAAGAAGAAGACAATTTTTGAGAAGTGATTTTAAAGGTGTAGAATTTGAGGGAAGATTAATATAGAGGAAGATAAAATTTATTTTGAAAATTTAATTTAAATTTAATAAGTAGAGTATTATAGAAGATACATAAGAGAAAATGCTTTTAAGATTTTTATGTTAGAAATTTTTTCTTCTATCTAGTTATAATGATAAATTAAATTAGACATCCTGTATAAATTGAATAAATGGAACTTGCATTGACATGTTATTTATTATACTTTCAGTTATGCGATTTGATGAATAAAGGAGAGTGGACGGTGGAAAGAGACGAAGATCTTACTGCTCCTTACTCTTTCAAAGACAAAATGTGGATTGCTTTTGAAGATAGAATATCGGTTTCAATTAAAGTGAGAGGAATATTCATTTTAATTCTCATTAAAATTATTTCACAATTGATGATTTTTATGATTGATTTCTGAAGGGAAAATATGTACTGGTTCGAGATCTCCCCGGATTAGGTGTACAGGATATAGAAAATGATTTCAAAACGAAATGTGGCGCGCCTATCACGCATGAGATTCATCATTCCTTTATGGATTTCAAGAGGAAGTCTAGAGCTGCTGTGTTAAATGCTTTGGAAGACGATTTACACGTAAATAAAAATAATTGGACTCTTATTAACGTTAATTAACATCTGTTTTTAAATATGACTTGTTGGACAATGGAATATTTTGAAAAGGATCTTACATTCCTCTTATTATTATTTAACATTCGATATAACTCTAATGCTTTATTTAATTTTCGATATTTTATAAAATTAATTTTATTGATCGAAATCTTCATCGATACGTCGATCTTTTGATAAAAGTTCAGATCATATATATATCAATAGATATATAAATAATTCCAATATTATTTAAATTGATTTCAATTTTTTAATAAGAAATTTATATTACTTTATTAATGATATACATATTTTATTTCTGCCAAAAACATAACAGTTTTGTTAAATATTTAATTTGTTACATAAAATTAAATAATTTTTTTTCAGCAAAGAGAACTTGAATATTCAACTAAAGTCAAATCATCCGAGTTTCGAGTTGTTCGCGTAGTAGATACAGAAGGACATATCAGAGTAGTTCGAGAGAACACTCAAACTGAGTTCACTTGTTCCAGACAAGGTTACTTCGTCCATCCTAAGAGTTGCAACAGGTACAATATATCCCAATTGCAAATTGATCATTGTATAAAATTTTCCTACTTTTTTTGAACAGATTTTATCGATGCGTGAAATTCAATCAAGAAGTGGAAGATTACTCCGTGTTCGAGTTCGATTGTCCAGCAGGTTTATCTTTCGACGAGAGTACAGAAGTTTGTGTTTGGCCAGGTTCCATGCCAGAAGGATCTCCATGTCCTGGAAGCAGCGAAATTGCACCTGTGACAAGAGTGAGATTCCATTGTCCATCCCAAACTGGCTATTTCGCGGATCCTCAAAATCCTCGTTGGTTCTTCGCCTGCATCGATCTAGGTTTGTATCTCTTGTTTATTTATTTCATTCGTTCTTTTTAATTTCATAATTTGAAATAGATGATTAATGAAAATTATCACGATAGGAGGACCAGAAATAATGGCCTACGAGTTTCGTTGCCCGTACGGTTTGATTTTCGACGAGCAAAAATTAATTTGCGAATGGCCTTGGCTGGTAGTAAGCTATTCTGGTAGTTACACAGGATCAGAATATGATAGCAGAGGATATGGTACAGGATCCACTCCAGGTACTGGAGGATATTATACTGGAGCATTACCTCATGGGTACACGGGAACCGGGGGAGGAGGAGGATATACTGGTACAACGGTTGGTGCTGGGTCAGGATTTTCTGGATCAGCTGGAATTGGGTCCACTTTTGGACAAGGAATTGGAGGATATACTGGCACAACAGTAACAAAAGGATATGGAACATCGTATAGTGATCAAGGGCTTGGTGGATTATCTGGATCAAAAGTAGAAGGCCATGGAATTTTATTTAATCAAGGAACTAGTAATTATATTATAACAACTGGAGTTACTGGTAGTTATTCTGCACCTAGTAAAGAATTTTCTGGATCAGAAGGAATAAGTCATGGAACTACATATATTGGTCAAAAAACTGATGGTTACTCTGGAACAACTGGTGCTGGATATTTTGGATCAGCAGGAGAAGATCATGGCACTTCGTATACTGATCAAGGATCTATTGGATATTCAGGAAGTAGAAGTGGATATACTGGAACAGGTACGAGTCAAATAAGAACTGATCATGGATATTCAGGAACTAGCACGATAAACTATGGTGACAAAACTGGAAAAACAGGATCATCTAATTATAATAATCCAAATGGTGCAGGACCAGATCATTATGGATCAACGAGTGGAGTATACACAGAATCTCATAATACAGGATATTCAGGAACTAGAACAAGTCAAGTATCATCTACTGGATACATTGGAACAAATCAAGTACATACTGGATACACTGGATCAGGTCAAATATTTACTGGACATACTACACCAGGTCAAGTATCTACTGGATATACTGGAATAGGTCAAGTATCTACTGGATACACTGGATCAGGTCAAGTATCAACTGGATACACTGGAACAGGTCAAGAATCTACTGGATATACTGGAACAGGTCAAGTATTTACTGGATATACTGGATCAGGTCAAGTATCTACTGGATATACTGGAACAGGTCAAGGATCTACTGGATATACTGGAGCAGGTCAAGTATCAACTGGATACGCTGGAACAGGTCAAGAATCCCCTGGATATACTGGAACAGGTCAAGGATCTACTGGATATACTGGAGCAGGTCAAGTATCAACTGGATACGCTGGAACAGGTCAAGAATCCCCTGGATATACTGGAACAGGTCAAGGATCTACTGGATATACTGGAGCAGGTCAAGTATCAACTGGATACGCTGGAACAGGTCAAGAATCCCCTGGATATACTGGAACAGGTCAAGGATCTACTGGATACACTGGACCAGGTCAAGTCTTTACTGGATATACTGGATCAGGGCAAGTATCTACTGGACATACTAGACCAAATCAAGTATCTACTGAATACACTGGAACAGGTCAAGGTTCTACTGGATACACTGGAACAGGTCAAGGTCCTACTGGATATACTGGAACAGGTCAAGGTCCTACTGGATACACTGGAACACGTCAAGGTCCTACTGGATACACTGGAACAGGTCAAGGTCCTACTGGATACACTGGAACAGGTCAAGTATTTACTGGATACAGTGGAACAGGAAACCTTGGACATACAGAAACAAATGGAATATATAATGGAGCAACTGGCACAAGTTATACTGGACCCACATATTCAAGTAAAACTGGTACAAGTCTAGAATATTTCGGAAAAGATTTTATTAGTCATGGTACTGGATCACAATCAATTGATAAAGGATATCCAGGAACAACAGGTCATGGAGGATATAGTGGTACCAATGTGCAATTCACTGATGGATATTCTAGAGAAACTCCTACCATTGTAACAGAAGACTATAGTGGATCAGGAATAAAAGATAGTCTTCCTAGTGTAAAATCTCCAGGATCTACTTATGGATCAACGATATCAGGATCTTCTGCAGGAACTGATTATTCAGGAACTGGATACATTTATACTGGACAAACAGGAACGAAATTCTCAGGATCTAGAACAGGAGGCCAAAGTGGACAATCATCACAGACTCCAATTTATACTTTCAGTGGTACAACTGGAACTGGATTAACTAATATATATTCAAAAACTCGTAAGTTTTCATAAGAATAATTTTACTTGAAAATAATTCAAATATTTAATTTATTATTATTCAATTTGTAGCCATTTTTGTGGACAAGCCTAATGTACCAACTTGTATTACCATCCAATGTTCTCCTCCACCAAGTAGCCAAACGTATACAACAAATGATTACATTTCAAACCATGGAATTACTTCTGAAACAAACGTTTATCAAGTCACTGGTGAATATACTGGAGGTTTAAATGCTACTTTAGGAAGTCATGTACCTTCTACGCCATATTATGGAGACGTAACGTCCAACGACATTTATAAAATAAAAACAACCGTCGGTACTGGTGATATTGCAACAGGACACGGTGTCCAGGGATCGATCATCACTGGAGGCTCCACTCCAGGAACACTTATCACTTATGGAGGCAGTTCTGGCACAGTTTTCACAGGTCCTTCCGATCAAGGTAGTATATTGACTGGAGTAAGTCATCCAGGATATACAAAAACTGGTCCAAGTACACCTGGCTACGTGGTCGGTGATGGAATCAAAACTATCTATGGTTCTGCTAGTCCTGGAACTGTGATATATGGAACATCTACACCTGGTGTCGTAATAACCGGAGCACCAGAAACTGGAACTGTTGTAAAGGGTCAAACGAGTCCTGGATTAATACTTACAGGGCAACCGGCACCTGGAGTCTCTATTGGTGGTTCCATCGATCAAGGAACAATTGGCTCCACAGGACATCATATATTTACTGATTCAGGTTATACAACTCCATCAGGAATTGTCACACCACCATATTCATATGGAACTAAAATTGCAAACGTGTCACCAGCACATGGCACCAGTTATAAGACTAATGAATATGATAATGGAGGACGCGGTACTATCAAATTTAACAATGGCGATGTGACAACCAAATATACAGAAAAAGATATTCCAGATTATAGACCATCTGGAGAATCTATTCCCCCAGACACTCTTATTCCTGGAAGCAGAGATCGATCTTCATACCCTAGTGGATTTACTAAGATTGGACCTACTAAGACTGGCTTTACTATTGCTACTTTAGGCGCTGGTGGTAGTTACGTAATTAGTACTGGAAAATCAGTTCCAACTCCTAATCCTGAACATATTGGCGCGAAAGCTTTCGAAGGTAATGTAGCAGGATATACGAAATCATCCACTGAAAGCAGTGTCAATGAAGCCTATTCAGGAGCAACTTCGACATACAGTCAAGATATAGGTCAGTCTAAACCTAATCTAGGACTTTCGAAAAGTCCTACCTATTCCTATCCTACACCTAGTATATCATTTGATAGTGGAGTAACGAAAATTTTACCAATTTCTTCGACAAAGGGCAGTTTTATTACTGCAACTACTCCAACGCCTTTCTTGAATGTTGAATTGTATAATACGTCAAAATTCAGTGAACCTGTCAATCCAACTGTAGGCACTTATCAGAGACCAAGTGGCTTCACACGTGCACCCACAATTGGTACATCTGTTGGTTATACTATTGGACCATTTGACAGTTATAAAACAACAGTTTTTGAAGCAGCTAAAATTCCAATCAGTGTATCCACAGTTCATCCACTGATCGATACTGGATATAAGACTGTTGTATCTTCGACGCCTGTTCCTGTGACTATAAGTCAGGACAAATATCGTACTCAGACTCAATCCAAATTTGATTTTGGAATAAAAACTACTCAACAGGGCGAATATGTTACTAGTACACCAGCAACAGTGTTCAAGATATCAGGTCCAGAGGTGTGTCTTTTTTTCTTAATCTGGAAGATTATTGTTGTATGATTTATAATAATTTTATTAATGATATTTTTAGTTTGGATCTACTACTCCATCATCCAGTTCTGGATATTTCACCACAACCAAGAACGTGTTTGAAACTGTAACACCTTCTGGTATTTCAGAATCATTAAAACAGGTAAATTTTAAGAACATTTTGATTTATTAATTATTAAATAAGATCATCATTATTTAATAAATATATTTTTTGTTTAAATGATTTTATTCAATTTTCAGTATTTGCCTAGCGGCACAATCTCGCCAGCCATTGATACAACATATCAATATAGAAAACCTAGTGTTATTTATCAACAATCAACACCAGCAACTTCTAAAACATACACTATAGAATCGGTTACTAGTGATGGTTCTCCTACGAACGTAGGAATTTCTAAAGAAGAAGTTGGAAAATTAATTACTAATTATAGAGGCAATACAAAATATGTGCCAAGCCAATATGATATTTACACAACAGGATCTATTTCTGGAGCAGATTACTCCAAGATTCATCAACAATCATCAACATCCAAGCCAGGTTATGTTGCATCAACATCCTCAGCCACTAAAACGACACAATCGCCTTTCTCAGTGACTACTTATTCTGGAGGTTATTCAAAACCATCCTCAATCATCACTTACCAAACTACTGCCAAGTCGACAGCTGTAGGTAAAGGCAAAGTGATAGTGAAATGGAGTGATCTGCATCCTCTTCTGCTTGGAAAATTAGGTGCAGAATGCACCTGTAGAGGAGATCCTTTCGCCAATCTTAGAGGTCCAGGTTCCAAATTGATTGATTCCTCCAAAGGCAAAGTGGATCTATCCAATTACGACGAATCAGAAATTTACGTAGATCTTGAAAAGGAAAATAACTCATACGAGGATGGAGATTATGTGACCAATTACGAATCTTCTAAAGGACCAATAAAGATCTGGAACAATCAAATACAGAGTCATTCCCAAATCCAAGAGACGCCATCATCTGGTTATCTGCCAAGTGTCACTCCTTCAATAAACTCTGATACTTCAAAATTCACTGCCAATTACAGATCTGGAAAGAGTTTGAACAATGTTGGCTCCTCTACCAATATCATTAGTGCCACCAGAAATTTAGATACACCTGTGAACCACTTTGATGGAGATGGTGAATCGGAGGAGATCATAGATGGAGCCACCAACTGTGCTAGACCAGGTTTGTTCAGACATCCCAACTTCTGCAATAAGTTTTACGCTTGTCATTGGGACGAGTGGAAGAAGAAGTTCACGCTCCACATGTTCAACTGCCCTGTGCATTTAACCTTCGACAATGGCGCCGGAGCATGCAATTGGCCGAGCATGGGTCCAGCCTGCCAGGACGATAATTTGTTAGTTTAGATGGTTCATTGTTCAACAGATCTTCTCGATCTTACGTATCGCGATACCATCTTCTTCTTTGATATAATTGAATACGAAAATTTGAAGATGTGGAGGCAAGTTACCATATAATTTCTAAATTTAATTTTATACTTTTCCTAGATTTCAATTTTAATGTGTAAATATTTGTTGTGTTTTTTTTTTAATTTAATTTTAAATTTTTTGTAAATTTTTTTTTATTCATTATTCGTTGGTTTAATTTTAGATTTCTGCTATTTCCCTTCAATTTTGAAAAGATACAATATTTTTTCAATCCTTCAATGAATAAATTAAAAGCATTACTATTTCTATTTGCATCTGGAAGTTGTTTCCTTCGCAATTGTAAATATCACGGTCATTGATTTTTTTCTAATTTATTATTTTTAATATGAGTTTCAATCCATTCTTTACACTGCAAATTTTCTTTACATACACTGTATCATATTTCAGAATATTTATCGTCGTTCAAAGTTTTTATTTATTAAAAAATATTTTTTAATGGATAAATAATGTTTTAAAATTGTATGACAAATATTATAAACGCAGTAATTTATGTTCAGTCTCTTTATCATTGAAAAACATATATATACGAGTATGAAGGAATATTTTTCTGAGGTAACAAGAATAAAGACAAAGAATAAAGAGAGATCCAAGGAGATCGAGATATCGCGATGCGAAAGTACACTGTTCAGAGTGAAAGTCAAGCTGTGCTCACCGATCCGAATCGCGAAAGAGAAAAAGTTGATGCTGTGTGCGATTCGATTGTAAATAAC